>NW_024421566.1:0-11373 GCF_014898765.1 Herpailurus yagouaroundi | reverse complement strand
TGAAAAACAAATAACCCAGTGAAGAAATGGGCAGAAAACATGAATAGGTACTTCTCTAAAGAAGACATCCAGGTGGCCAACAGGCACATGAAAAGATGCTCAATGTCGCTCCTCATCAGGGAAATACAAATCAAAACCACACTCAGATATCACCTCACTCCAGTCAGAGTGGCTAAAATGAACAAATCAGTAGACTATAGATGCTGGAGAGGATGTGGAGAAACAGGAACCCTCTTGCACTGTTGGTGGGAATGCAAACTGGTGCAGCCACTCTGGAAAACGGTGTGAAGTTTCCTCAGAAAATTAAAAATAGACCTAGCCTATGACCCAGCAATAGCACTGCTAGGAATTGACCCAAGGGATACAGGAGTGCTGATGCATAGGGGCACTTGTACCCCAATGTTTATAGCAGCACTTTCAACAAGAGCCAAATTATGGAAAGAGCCTCAATGCCCATCAACTGATGAATGGATAAAAAAATTGTGGTTTATATACACAATGGAATACTACTTAGCAATGAGAAAGAATGAAATATGGCCTTTTGTAGCAACGTGGATGGAACTGGAGAGTGTTATGCTAAGTGAAATAAGGCATACAGAGAAAGACAGACACCATATGTTTTCACTTTTATGTGGATCCTGAGAAACTTAACAGAAGACCATGGGGGAGGGGAAGGAAAAAAAAAAGAGAGGGAGGGAGCCAAACCATAAGAAGCTCTTAAAAACTGACAACAAACTGAGGGTTTGGGAGAACAAACTGATGGGGAGTGGGAGGGAGGAGAGGGTGGGTGATGGGTATTGAGGAGGCCACCTGTTAGCAAGAGTATGGGGTATTGTATGGAAACCAATTTGACAATAAATTTCATATTAAAAAAAAATTAAGGGGCGCCTGGGTGGCGCAGTCGGTTAAGCGTCCGACTTCAGCCAGGTCACGATCTCACGGTCCGTGAGTTCGAGACCCGCGTCGGGCTCTGGGCTGATGGCTCAGAGCCTGGAGCCTGTTTCCGATTCTGGGTCTCCCTCTCTGTCTGCCCCTCGCCCATAAATGCTCTGTCTCTCTCTGTCCCAAAAGATAAATAAACGTAGAAAAAAAAAATTTAAAAAAAAAAATTAAAAAATTAAAAAAAATTAAACTAAAAAGGAAGAAAAAAACTTGGCCTCTGTGCTTAGTGTATGTATTAGCTTTCTACTGCTGCCATAACAAATTACCACAAATTTACCATGTACAACTTTCCAGTTCTGCAGATAAGAGGTCTACTTTGGCCTGACTAGATTCTCTGCTCCAGCCTTCACAAGTCAAAATTAAGGTATACACTATGTGAGTTCTTATCCATAGCTCTGGGACGGGTTGCTTCCAAGCTCATTAAGATCCATAGCAGAACCTAGTTTCTTGCAGTTGTAGAACCAAGGTTTCAGGTTCCTTGCTGGCTGTCAAGTGGGTCCAACTTTAGTACCCAGAGGTATCTCTCTGGTCCTTGTATATAGGCCTCTATGTCCCAGAACTATGTTTGATATTTCCCTCATGCTAATAGTATCCCTGGTTTAACTTCTACTGATCCCTACCCCTTCAGTCAGAAGAAGCTCTTCATGTTTAAGGGCTCATGTGATTAGATTGAATCATCCTGGATAATATCTTCATTTTAGGTTCCACAGCCTTAAATAAGTCTGCAAAGTCCCTTCTTCTATGTAAGAGAACATATTCACAGATTTGAAGGATTAGGGCATGCACACATTTATGGGGCATTATTTGACCTATAGTACATTCTTGCTTTCTGCCCTGGGGCATCTCTGAGCTGGTGTAAAAAGCTAGCTCTAGATGTTCTTTCATGGTATTAAACAAATTCTCTCATATTCTTCCTTGCTGGTCCAACACCTTTATAATCCACTCTTGAATGTACTCCCCCAGGTTTTACAGTTCTTCCTTACTCATGCTGCACTCTTAGATGACCTTGATTATTTGATAACAAATGATAGAAAGACCAACCATGGGGGGAACAAGGAATTCTACAGGAACCCACTTGGAACTCAGGCATGTGTGACCTGGAGATATGAAGGTTTTAATGCTCCATGGAGCAACCATTAACCAGTAAAAAATGCCTCTTACTTCTTTTAGACAGCCAATTCTGTGCATCATTCTTCCCATTTCTTTGGAAGTTCTTTAAGAAATAAGCCCAAGTTTTCCATAGTGGTGATCGTTTTTAAAAGTACCTATTTGTATAGCTTTTGCACTATTCAAAATTTCCCACATATAGTCTCCAGATCACTACCCAATATGAACTGCTTGCACAAATCCCTTGTCTCAATCTCTGTTTTGGAAAATATGAAGTGATCTGTCAAAGTAAAGTATGAGGGAGGAATTCTAAAACAGATTCACCCACCAGCCAGTTATGATAAGGACCCCATTATTGGTGATAAGTGGGGTGATGATTACCCTGACACGCAGTAGCACCACAATTTCTAAGAGTCTCACTGGCAGTGACAGGAATGAATTATAAATAGAAGATCAAATGTTGCCTTACATAGCAGCTGTGGTTCTTAAACAATATGGAACAATAGTAATTATAAAGATTGTACTGTTGGGTGACATATTTAAGCCTTAAAAAAAAGAAAATAATAAACTCAGGTTAGCCAATAATCAACTCAAGGTGTACTGTGTAGGTCAGAAGACCAAAGAGATCTATGTCAATTACCTGTCTTAATCTTGCAATGAAAAAAAGAAATACTCAGAACTTTTGAGGCTGTTAGATATAGTACCCAAATTGATGAAGATACCAAGGTACTTTAAAATCATCATGTCCCACATTTAATGGGAGCCTATGGAGTCCAAATAATGAAAAAAGTTCTGGCCCAAATTTATCTTACAGTTGATCTAGGACATCCAGGATCTATCCAGAAGCTATTCCCTGGCCCATCAAAGCACAATTGGGATGTATATACTGAGTATCTGGCAGAATTCTGATAATGCATTTGTAGAGGAAAAGTGATTAAAATAAGAGTTAAGAAGAAGTTCCCAAAATGCCCTATTTTCTAGCCAAAATACAGAGAGGGAGAGGGGGAGAGAGAGAGAGAAAGAAAGAAAGAAAAGCAAGAACAAATTCTCAGAGAAACTTCAGAGATTTGTGCCACAATTAAAGACTTAAAATATATGGTGGCAGTGATTCCCATCTTAAATCATTTGTCTAAATAATAAATAAAAAAACATACTGTGGGAGTTTGCAGCTATTGATCTGGCAAATGCATTCTTCTCATTTCCTATCAGAGGAAGGGTCAAAAGTCTTCTTTTACGCATGAAGAACAGCAATTTACATTCACTGTTGACCACAGAACTATGATCACCCTCTTTTAGGATCCTTAATCATCTCACATTTGCAGAAGAACCACATGCGGAAGGCCATTCATATGTTTAGTAAATATAGGCATATCAAATACAAACATTCTATACTAATATGTATAGTTTTTTTTAATTTTAAAATTATTTGCAAGACTGACATTATTGGGACCATTTTGGTAGTGCTATAACTCTAGGTGAAGTTTAGAACTGAATTAATTTTTGTCTAAATGTTTTTATTTAAAAAATAATTGAGTGCTAAACACTGCCACAATTTTACATTCCATTTATTTTCTATGGACTTCTCAAATTATGTGTTACTTTCCCTTTTTAAAAAACGTTATTTTATGAGGGAGGGAGAGAGAGAGAGAGAGAGAGAGAGAGGGAGCGACCGCGTGCACGCGTGCATGCGCAGGGAAGGGACATAGAGACAGAGGGAGAAAGAGAATCCCAAGTAGGCTCCATGCTCAGCACAGAGCCTGATGCAGGGCTCGATTTCACAACTGCAAAGTCACAATATGAGCCACTATCAAGAGATGAACACTTGGAGGAGCCAAGATGGCAGAACAGCATGGAAGTTTTTTTGTGTGTGTCTCAGGTGCATGAAATACAGCCAAACCAACACTAAATCATCCTGCACAACTAGAAAACTGATCTGAGGATTAACATAACAACCTGCACAACCTGAACCACAGAATTCAGCAGGTATGATGTGTGGAGAGGTGAATGGGGGGAGAGAGAAGCTGTGGAGGGCAGGGAGCTGCTTCTGCATGTGGATGAGACAGACAGGGGTGAAGGGCAGAATACGGGAAAAGGACGCCCCCTCCCCCCAAAGCAGCTGGAGAGAAAGTGGAAGAGTGGAAACAGCCACAGGGACTGAAATAAATGGGGAGAAAGAGAAAGGAGGGGGTTTAAATTCCATTAGGACTCTATAAACGGGGGGAGTGCGGAGTCTGAAAATCTGCAGATCGACACCTGGCAGTGCTCTAGTGAGAACAGTGAATCCCCAGGACCAGAGTGAAGTCTGGAAGTTGTTGGGCCACACAGGGAGAGTCAGTTCTCCTGCTGGGAGGACATCTGGTAGAGGCTGTATGGCCCCCCAACAGGTAACAACACCAGTGGACCTGGGAGAAAAACCACATTTGCTGGTGTTGGAACAAAGTCCCTGGGGGTGAAGCCTGGTGCCAGATGTGTGTTGTGATTTTCCGCAATCCCTGAAACGCTGCTGCTATATGGTCACATGAACTTTATCTGGGCCAGGCTGGCACCCAGCCACAGTCTCTAGGCATTTGAAGCAACACGGTCCTGCAAACAATCCTAAGTGCTGCCGGCACCTGGCCATTGTTCGATGAGACCATCCCACAGAAGGCAGAATGAGTAAAAGTCACAGTCCCTCAGAAATAAGGGTTCAGGAAAAACAGCAACATCTGACATAAAACTCAGGAGGGAGATTCTGCCTGGGTCTTGGTCACAGAAAGTGTAAAAGCGGGGAGTGGATGGAAGCCGAAGAAAAAATGACAGGTGTGTGATTGCTGATCGGGTAGAACAGTGTTCCGATACTAGGCACTGAGTAGCTGGGTGACGCGGTTTTCACCGCTTCTGCACATGAGCATAAACACCTACAAGCGCCACAACTAAGCAGTGCCATCTAGTGCAGAATGGAGCCATTAGACTAAGCCTCACTGAACTGGCCAACCTCGCTCTTCAGGGACACAAGTCACTCCGACTGCTTACTTTATGGACTATTAAGCACTTCATAGTTTGACCTCTAAGGGAAAACAAAGTAATTCCAGTCGTATTTTAGTATGTTTGCCAGTCCATCTATTCAATTGCTTTCTTTTTTTTCTTTTTTCTCTTTTTTGTTACTTTTCTTTTTCTTAAATACAGAAAGAGAAAAACTCATTTTTCTTTTAAATTTTTATTAAAATATCTCTTTATTTTCCTATATATGATGTTTGTTTTCTGTAAATTTTTTCAACCTCTATTTTACTTCCACCATTTCATTTTAGTCTACTTCAGTGTAATCATTTTTCCAAATTTTCACATGATTTACTTTTTGTTTTCTTTCCCCTTTTTTCTCTGATCTGTCAAGCCCTTTCCAACACCCAGACAAAAACACACCTAGGATCTAGCAACATTTATTCAAGTGTTCTATGTTTGTGTTTTTGTTACCAAGTTTTTAATTGTAATATTATTTTAATTTTAATTTCTTTAATTTTCATTTTTTTACCTCATTAATTCCTTTTCTCCCTTCAGAATGACAAAACGAAGGAATTCACCTCAAAAGAAAGAGCAGAAAGAAACCACAGACAGGAACTTAAGCAACAGATACAAGCAAGATGTCTGAACAAGAATTTAAAATCACAATATTAAAAATACTACCTGGAGTTGACAATAGCTTAGAATCCCTTTCTGTGGAGATAAAAGAAGTAACAGTCAGTCAAGATGAAATAAAAAAATGTTATAATTGAGCTGCAATCTCAAATGACTGCTATGGTGGCAAGGATGGATGAGGCAGAACAGAGACTCAGCAACACAGAGGACAAACTTATGGAGCATAATGAGCAGAAAAACAGAGGGATATTGAGGCAAAAGAGCACAATTTAAGATTTGGAGAAATCAGTGACTCATTAAAAAAGAACATCAGAATCATAAAGGTCCCAGATGATGAAGAGAGAGAAATAGGAGTAGAAGGGTTATGTGAGCAAATCATAGCGGAAAACTTTCCTAACCTGGGGGAAGACACAGACATCAAAATCTAGGAAGCACGGAGCACTTCATTAGATTAAGCAAAAACCGACCATCAACAAGGCATACCATAGTCAAAATACTCAGGCAAGGAGAGAATCATGAAAGCAGCAAGGGGAAAAAAGTTATTAACCTACAAGGGAAGACAGATCAGGTTTGCAGCAGACCTATCCACAGAAACTTGGCAGGCCAGAAAGGAGTGGCAGGATATATTCAATGTGCTGAATCAGAAAACTATGCAGCCAAGAATTCTTTATCCAGCAAGGCTGTCATTCAAAATAGAAGGAGAGATTAAAAGTTGCCCAGACAAACAAAGATTAAAGGAGTTTATGACCACTAAACCAGACCTGCAAGAAATTCTAAGGGGGACTCTCTAAGGGGAGAAAAGATGGGGTAAAAAAAAAAAAAAAACCAAGTAAAGGCAAAAGCAACAAAGATAGAAAGGCAGGGAACACCACCAGAAACTCCAACTCTACAAGCATCATAACAGCAATAAATTCATATCTTTCAGTACTCACTCTAAATGTCCATGGACTAAATGCTCCCATCAAAAGACATAGGGTAACACAATGGATAAGAAACCAAGATCCATCTATATGCTGTTTACAAGAGAACCACTTTGGACCTAAAGACGCCTTCAGATTGAAAGTAAGGGGAATGGAGGAGAACCAAGGCAGATGGCGGCGTAGGAGGACGCTGGGCTCACCGCACGTCCTGCTGATCAATTAGATTGCACCTCTACCTGCCTAACTAACCCAGAAAACCACCAGAGGATTAGCAGAATGGAGTCTCCAGAGCCAAGCACAGACGAGAGGCCCACGGAAGTGAGTAGGAAGGGCGGAGAGGTGGTGCACGCTGCACGGACTGGCGGGGGGGAGCTGGGGCAGAGGGGCAGCCTGCCAGCCAAGCAGAGCCCCCGAGTCTGGCTTGCAAAAGCGGAGGGGCCAGATGGACTGTGTTCCCACAGCAAGCCCGACTTAGCATCTAGGAGGTCATAAGTTAACAGCACTGCTCGGAAAGCGGGAAGGCTGGAGGATGAAGGGAGGGAGAGCTGCTGAGCCCCCGGGCAACAGAGCTCAGTTTGGTGGGGAACAAAGGCACTCGCCAGCGCCATCGCCCTCACCCATCCCCCAGCCAAAATCCCAAAGGGAACCAGTTCCTGCCAGGGAACTTGCTCACTCCGCGCAAACACCCAACTCTGTGCTTCTGTGGAGCCAAACCTCCGGCAGCAGATCTGACTCCCTCCCGCTGCCACAGGGCTCCTCCTGAAGTGGATCACCTAAGGAGAAGCAAGCTAAGCCTGCCCCTCCTGCCCCTGTGCACCTTGCCTACCCACCCCAGCTAAGACGCCAGATCCCCAGCACCATAAGCCTGGCAGTGTGCAAGTAGCCCAGATGGGCCAAGCCACCCCACACTGAATCCTGCCCCTAAGAGAGGGGAAGAGAAGGCACACCCGTCTGATTGTGGCCCCAGTGGTGGGCTGGAGGCAGACATCAGGTCTGACTGCGGCCCCGCCCACCAACTCCAGTTATACACCACAGCACAGGGGAAGTGCCCTGCAGCTCCTCACCACGCCAGGGACTATCCAAAATGACCAAACGGAAGAATTCCCCTCAGAAGAATCTCCAGGAAATAACAAAAGCTAATGAGCTGATCAAAAAGGATTTAAATAATATAACAGAAAGTGAATTTAGAATAATAGTCATAAAATTAATCGCTGGGCTTGAAAACAGTATAGAGGACAGCAGAGAATCATTTGCTACAGAGATCAAGGGACTAAGGAACAGTCAGGAGGAGCTGAAAAACGCTTTAAACGAAATGCAAAACAAAATGGAAACGACGACGGCTCGGATTGAAGAGGCAGAGGAGAGAATAGGTGAACTAGAAGATAAAGTTATGGAAAAAGAGGAAGCTGAGAAAAAGAGAGAGAAAAAAATCCAGGAGTATGAGGGGAAAATTAGAGAACTAAGTGATACACTAAAAAGAAATAATATACGCATCATTGGTATCCCAGAGGAGGAAGAGACAGGGAAAGGTGCTGAGGGGGTACTTGAAGAAATAATAGCTGAGAACTTCCCTGAACAGGGAAAGGAAAACGGCATTGAAATCCAAGAGGCACAGAGAACTCCCTTCAGACGTAACTTGAATCGATCTTCTGCACGACATATCATAGTGAAACTGGCAAAATACAAGGATAAAGAGAAAATTCTGAAAGCAGCAAGGGGTAAACGTGCCCTCACATATAAAGGGAGACCTATAAGACTCGTGACTGATCTCTCTTTTGACACTTGGCAGGCCAGAAAGAATTGGCACGAGATCTTTAATGTCCTGAACAGAAAAAATATGCAGCCGAGAATCCTTTATCCAGCAAGTCTGTCATTTAGAATAGAAAGAGAGATAAAGGTCTTCCCAAACAAACAAAAACTGACGGAATTTGTCACCACTAAACCAGCCCTACAAGAGATCCTAAGGGGGATCCTGTGAGACAAAGTACCAGAAACATCACTACAAGCATAAATCATACAGACATCACAATGACTCTAAACCCGTATCTTTCTATAATAACACTGAATGTAAATGGATTAAATGCGCCAACCAAAAGACATAGGGTATCAGAATGGATAAAAAAACAAGACCCATCTATTTGCTGTCTACAAGAGACTCATTTTAGACCTGAGGACACCTTTAGATTGAGAGTGAGGGGATGGAGAACTATTTATCATGCTACTGGAAGCCAAAAGAAAGCTGGAATAGCCATACTTATATCAGACAAACTAGACTTTAAATTAAAGGCTGTAACAAGAGATGAAGAAGGGCATATTTAATAATAACAGGGTCTATCCATCAGGAAGAGCTAACAATTATAAATGTCTATGTGACAAATACCGGAGCCCCCAAATATATAAAACAATTACTCATAAACATAAGCAACCTCATTGATAAGAATGTGGTAATTGCAGGGGACTTTAATACTTCACTTACAACAAAGGATAGGTCATCTAGACACATGGTCAATAAAGAAACAAGGGCCCTGAATGACACATTGGATCAGATGGACTTGACAGATATATTTAGAACTCTGCATCCCAAAGCAACAGAATATACTTTCTTCTCGAGTGCACATGGAACATTCTCCAAGATAGATCATATACTGGGTCACAAAACAGCCCTTCATAAGTTTACAAAAATTGAAATCATACCATGCATACTTTCAGACCACAATGCTATGAAGCTTGAAATCAACCACAGGAAAAAGTCTGGAAAACCTCCAAAAGCATGGAGGTTAAAGAACACCCTAGTAAGGAATGAGTGGGTCAACCAGGCAATTCGAGAAGAAATTAAAAAATATATGGAAACAAACGAAAATGAAAATACAACAATCCAAACGCTTTGGGACGCAGCGAAGGCAGTCCTGAGAGGAAAATACATTGCAGTCAAGACCTATCTCAAGAAACAAGAAAAATCCCAAACACAAAATCTAACAGCACACCTAAAGGAAATAGAAGCAGAACAGCAAAGGCAGCCTAAACCCAGCAGAAGAAGAGAAATAATAAAGATCAGAGCAGAAATAAACAATATAGAATCTAAAAAAACTGTAGAGCAGATCAACGAAACCAAGAGTTGGTTTTTTGAAAAAATTAACAAAATTGACAAACCTCTAGCCAGTCTTCTCAAAAAGAAAAGGGAGATGACCCAAATAGATAAAATCATGAATGAAAATGGAATTATTACAACCAATCCCTCAGAGATACAAACAATTATCAGGGAATACTATGAAAAATTATATGCCAACAAATTGGACAACCTGGAAGAAATGGACAAATTCCTGAACACCCACACTCTTCCAAAACTCAATCAGGAGGAAATAGAAAGCTTGAACAGACCCATCACCAGCGAAGAAATTGAATCGGTTATCAAAAATCTCCCAACAAATAAGAGTCCAGGACCAGATGGCTTCCCAGGGGAATTCTACCAGATGTTTAAAGCAGAGATAATACCTATCCTTCTCAAGCTATTCCAAGAAATAGAAAGGGAAGGAAAACTTCCAGACTCATTCTATGAAGCCAGTATTACTTTGATTCCTAAACTAGACAGAGACCCAGTAAAAAAAGAGAACTACAGGCCAATATCCCTGATGAATATGGATGCCAAAATTCTCAATAAGATACTAGCAAATCGAATTCAACAGCATAGAAAAAGAATTGTTCACCACGATCATGTGGGATTCATTCCTGGGATGCAGGGCTGGTTCAACATTCGCAATTCAATCAACGTGATACATCACATTAATAAAAGATAAGAACCATATGATCCTGTCAATCGATGCAGAAAAGGCTTTGACAAAATCCAGCACCCTTTCTTAATAAAAACGCTTGAGAAAGTCAGGATAGAAGGAACATACTTAAACATCATAAAAGCCATTTATGAAAAGCCCACAGCTAACATCATCCTCAACGGGGAAAAACTGAGAGCTTTTCCCCTGTTTTCAGGAACACGACAGGGATGCCCACTCTCACCGCTGTTGTTTAACATAGTGTCAGAAGTTCTAGCATCAGCAATCAGACAACAAAAGGAAATCAAAGGCATCAAAATTGGCAAAGATGAAGTCAAGCTTTCGCTTTTTGCAGATGACATGATATTATACATGGAAAATCCGATAGACTCCACCAAAAGTCTGCTAGAACTGATACATGAATTCAGCAAAGTTCAGGATACAAAATCAATGTACAGAAATCAGTTGCATTCTTAGACACTAACAATGAAGCAACAGAAAGACAAATAAAGAAACTGATCCCATTCACAATTGCATCAAGAAGCATAAAATACCTAGGAATAAATCTAACCAAAGATGTAAAAGATCTGTATGCTGAAAACTATAGAAAGCTTATGAAGGTAATTGAAGAAGATATAAAGAAATGGAAAGACATTCCCTGCTCATGGATTAGAAGAATAAATATTGTCAAAATGTCAATACTACCCAAAGCTATCTACACATTCAATGCAATCCCAATCAAAATTGCACCAGCATTCTTCTCGAAACTAGAACAAGCAATTCTAAAATTCATATGGAACCACAAAAGGCCCTGAATAGCCAAAGTAATTTTGAAGAAGACGACCAAAGCAGGAGGCATCACAATCCCAGACTTTAGCCTCTACTACAAAGCTGTCATCATCAAGACAGCATGGTATTAGCATAAAAACAGACACATAGACCAATGGAATAGAATAGAAACCCCAGAAGTAGACCCAGAAACGTATGGCCAACTCATCTTTGACAAAGCAGGAAAGAACATCCAA
>NW_024421565.1:5263-17977 GCF_014898765.1 Herpailurus yagouaroundi | reverse complement strand
AACGGGGGAGGGGCAGAGAGCGAGGGAGACACAGAATCGGAAACAGGCTCCAGGCTCTGAGCCATCAGCCCAGAGCCTGACGCGGGGCTCGATCTCACAGACCGCGAGATCGTGACCTGGCTGAAGTCAGACGCTTAACCGACTGCGCCACCCAGGCGCCCCCTGACTTGGCCTTCTAGCAGATGTTTTCCTCTGCTAGCAGCGACACTTGTCAGTGGAAACAACCAGACGTTCCCTTCACCGGACTTCTATGACAAGAGCAAGCTTACCTGACAGGGCGTGGGCTGATCCGCCTGGCCCCTCCGCCTGGAAGTATCAAAGCTCGGATGGCATTTTCATGATAACACTGACTAAAGACCCTCAATCCTTTCTTCACCTTTCAGGACGATGTCTGTAGGTTGACTCCCCTCATCCAACCCAACCTTAGCGCGGCTCCAGAGTTCCAGCAGAGCGCATAGGCTTCAGGCAACAGAAATATTAAGTAATTTTCATTTGTTTCTTTAGCTCAACCTAGCTAGGAGACCGGTCTCCGCACAGCCACGGACATTCCACTGTCCCCCTTGAAATTGAACAGAGTCCAATTTCTTACCTCTCTACCTCTGACCAGGGCAGAACGCGGCAAGATGCAGTGATCGGGGAAAAGAATTGAAGCTCCGCCCCCCTCATAAATTTCCTCAGCTCCTCCCATTTTTTTTCGACCGTTGACCGACGTTCAGTTTTAGGTTAACTGGTAAAATGCAGCTCCAAGACGGATCCCTAGAAGACCTTCCTTCACCACGGATTGCCACCGTTCGTTCAGATAGCCCCTTCAGTATCGTGGCAAATTCTGAAATCATCACCACCTGAAATCTGGCTTCTTCCTTCCGTGCTCCTCAGATTCCAGAATGATCCGATTCCTTCTCCCTAATCACAAGAAAGCTACTATGTTTCCCGAGGCTGAATTTCCAGAACATTACTCGCACCCTCCCATCAACTTTGACACTCCTCTCTTTTCCCAACTCATACACCACCCTTAAAAATATGCGCCCCCGAGGGGCGCCTAGGTGGTGCACTTGGTTAAGCGTCTGACCTCGGCTCAGGTCATGATCTTGGGGTTTGTGAGTTTAAGCCCTGCGTCAGGCTCTGGGCTGGCAGCCTGGAGCCTGCCTCAGATTCTGTGTCTCCCTCTCTGTCTGCTCCTCCCCGCGTCTCTCAAAAATAAAGAAACATTAAAAAAAAAAAAAAAAAACCGTGGGCCACTGACCACCCCTGTTGTGTACATGTGCTGGGCACAAGTCCTATGTGAAGTGGGGAAGATAAAGCAGGCAAGCAGGACAGTGCAGGGGAGGCGAAAGAAACATTTTATAATGTATAAGGATATAGTCAGCATCATTTGATTTTAATCCCTTACCTCTAATGCCTGGGCTTGGACATTTATGTGTTTTCAGTTTTGCCCAACAAATTAGTTTTGTCTGTAAACACAAAATCTACTCTCCGTTCTTGGCTCACCTTACTTCAAAATGGCCCAGGAGTCTGTAAAGTAATTTTTGTTGTGTTTGTATAGCTTTCGTTTTTATGTCTGTGTTAACAATACATAATCTTGTTTTGAGTTGGAATGTTTTCAAAACACTTTTGAACATTTTATGAGTATCAAAGAATACTTGGTACTTGGTATTTTATATACTATCCACAATTCAACTTATGTGAATGTAATATAACTGCTTCCAGGGAGAAAAGGAGAACTGATATACATTTTGGGACTTTTCTTTGGTCCCTTGGTAAAATGAAGTGCCCAAATTTGGAGAGATTTTTCTTCTCTTTATTCAGACAAGGCAGATGAGACTATGTGTAACCTGCACGCAGATTAACTAAAAGGTCTTTCTTTTTTAAATTTTTTATTTACTGTTTATTTTTGCAATAGAGACAGAGTCTGAGTGGGGAAGGGGCAGAGAGAGAGGGAGACACAGAATCTGAAACAGGCTCCAGGCTCTAAGTTGTCAGCACCAAAACCTGATGCGGGGCTCAAACCCACCAACCGCGAGATCATGACCTGAGCCGGAGTTGGACGCTCAGCTGACTGAGCCACCCAGGCGCCCCTAAAAGATCTTTCTTTTAAAAATGGGACAGAGTGAATGGGGCGTGATCTCATGGTTCATGGGTTTGAGCCCCACGTCAGGCTCTGTGCTGACAGCTTGGAGCCTGGAGTCTGCTTCGGATTCTGTATCTCCCTCCTCTCTCTGCCTCTCCCCTGCTTGTGCTCTCTCTCTCTCTCTCTCTCTCTCGAAAATAAATGTTAAAAATTTTTTAAAAATAAAATAAAAATAAATAAACGTTAAAAATTAAAAAAAAATAAAAAAACAGGACAGAGTGAAAATATGGGAAGGAAAAAAGTTAAGTAGTTGAAAGTCTTATCCCAGGATAGATGATGGGATGGAAAGGACTAAAGCCTTTGAACAGAAAACGGGCCCATAGAAGCATTGATGACCACAGCCAGCAGATGGCAGCAGGGGGCCACGTCAGGAGAATTTACCCACCTGCAAAGTCCCTCCTTGGACCTTTGGGCCTAGGAACCAGCATCTAGGGAGAATTGATAGAGGATATGAGGCGTTTCCCATCAGAAAAAAAAAAAAAAAAAAACAGTGCCAGAGTCTTCCAGGGATATAGTCTGGCATCTAAAACGAAGGGCCGGGGCGCCTGGGTGGCGCAGTCGGTTAAGCGTCCGACTTCAGCCAGGTCACGATCTCGTGGTCCGTGAGTTCGAGCCCTGCGTCGGGCTCTGGGCTGATGGCTCAGAGCCTGGAGCCTGTTTCCGATTCTGTGTCTCCCTCTCTCTCTGCCCCTCCCCCGTTCATGCTCGTCTCTCTCTGTCCCAAAAATAAATAAACGTTGAAAAAAAAATTTTTTTTAATAAAACAAAATAAATAAAACGAAGGGCCCACATAGCAATTATATTCCACAATACTGTATTATTCACTTCAAAGTTGTTACAAGACTAGATCCTAATTGTTCTTGCCACAAAAGAGAAAGGATAATTATGTGATGGGATGGAGGGGTTAACTAACACTATGGCGGTGATCATATTGCAATACATAAATGTGTCACATCTACATGTTCTACGCCTGAAACTTACACAATGTTCTATGTCAATTACACCTCGATGAGTATTTAAAAGTCAAGAACAAATACATTGAAAGGCCCAGAGCCCTCGGCTGTCTTAGCCTGCAAGACTAAGAGAGCAAGGGAGGCACCGGAGTCAAGGAGTAGGAGAAAGAGCAGGCGAGGGTCAGCCTCTGACACACAGGTGAAAGCGGAGAGCAGGAAGCAGGTCAGAGAGGGTGGGGGTCGTTGCTTTTTGTGTGACCTGGTGGTGGCACTGATTTTAAAATGCTCTAAGACGGGCGCCTGGGTGGCTCAGTCGGGTAAGCATCCAACTTCCTCTCAGGTCATGATCTCTCGGTTCATGAGTTCGAGCCCCACATCGAGCTGACCGCTCGGAGCCTGGAGCCTCTTCGGGTTCTGTGTCTCCTTCTCTCTGCCCCCCCCCCCCGCGCGCACGGGGTGTCTCAAAAATAAATAAACACTGAAAAAATAATAACAATGAAGGGAATTCTGGTGCATGTTACAACGTGGATGACCCTGGAGGACAGGATATGCTAAGTGAAATAGGCCAGTCACAAAAAGACAAATATTATATGACTACTTCACATGAGGTATCTAGAATGGTCAAATTCATAGAGGCAGAAAGTAGAGTGGTAGTTGCCAGGGGCTAAGGGGAGCGAGGAATGCGAAGTTGTTGTTTAACAGGTATAGAATTGCAGTTTTGCAAGATGCAAAAGCTCTGGAGGTTGGTTGCACAACAATGCGGATATACTTAGCATTACTGGACTGTATACTTAAAAACGGTAAAGACGGTAAATAAGGTTCCATCTCTTCTGATTCTTAAGGAGACGTAGACCATTCCAGGCAGGGTGGGACAGGATGTTGACATCAGGTTAGCCTAGAAAATAATAATGTTTCACTTTCTTTTAACTTTTTTAAATGTGTATTTATTCTGAGAGAGAGAGAGAGAGCACACACACACGCACGCACGCCAGTGGGGGAGGGGCAGAGAGACGGGGAGAGAGAGAATCCTAAGCAAGCTCTGTGCCGACAGTGCAGAGCCTGACATGCGGCTTGATCTCATGAACCGTGAGACCATGACCTGAGCCAAAACCAAGAGTTGGATGCGTAACCAACTGAGCCACCCAGGTGCCCCAATAACGTTTCACATTTAAATTGCACTTTGCAATTTACACAGTTCTACTGCGGCTATACCTTACCTGTCAGGTCCTCCTAGCAACCAGTATGGCGGCAGGTGGGTCTCTGGCTTAAAAGTAAGCGGGTGGGCTACATGGAGGAAAAGCAGGGTTAACACGGAGTAAAGGGACACATGATAGACTTGGTGGGCAGGTGGCAGAAATGGAAGTCGAAAGAGGCAAAGCGACAGCTCACGATCTACTTGCTTCCTCTGTTTTTCTCCGGATGTGATAGGTGGTCACTTATGTATTCAAGTGTTTCCTACTGTTTCTACGCTCCGCTCCGAGAAGCAGGACGTCTCCATAATTAAAGGTGCCTGTGCTCAGAGTTGGGCAGGTTAGCTATCTCTCTTGGCTTTAGTTGCCCCTCCGATGATAAAGAGTTCCCGACACTTCAAGCCTCCAACGCGTATTTTCTCTGTTCATTTTTCTAGCCCTATGACCTCAAGAACAAATGTCCCCCAGTGACTGAAGCGATGGGGAATACCTCTTTGAGGTTTTGCCTCTTCCGATTTGTCTTGCCACCGCATGCATTCTTGAGAAGATCGCCGAAGGCATTAAGGAGGAAAAGACACTGTTTGCAACATACAGGTTTCAGGTTTTGTAAAACATCCTGATGGTTTCCAGGTTTAGAAGAAAAACAGTTGATGTGAGTGTGGAGTTGGCTGCCTCCCAAAACTTTTCAGAGGTCAGGTGGAAACCTTCCAGGGTGCTTCTTGTAGCTGACCTGACAATTTCCCTAAAGCACCTGCTTACAATAGCTGGGGAGACATTCTGGGTTATAAGGTAGAAATTTTCTTAAGTCCAGCCCAGAGAATAGTAGCCATGATGAACACCAGGAAGATTTGGCTGACATTTCAAGAGGTAATGCTTGTTACATTGGGTCCGTTCTGACCTTCTGGAAATGGGGTTTTCAGTTCCTTCTATTCACCGAGTCTGTTCTAATTAAAACCTAACGTGGAATTTCTCACTTCTTCTGTTTGTTAACAATATCAAGTATCTTAGCTGCTCTGAAAACAAGAGAACTTCCTGAATTTAGATTTCTCAAACACTGATAAGCACTGGTCATTTGAGTGTATCTGGAAATATTAACTAAAGGAATTTATCTTATACAGGGAGAAAATTCTGAACTTTAGAAACTATTTAACTAAGATCACTTGATATATTTTATGACTAACACAACTGGACCAACCTGTATTTTATGCTCAGTCGCTACAAAAATAAACAAGAACCTAATGGCAACCAGATTAAATTGTAAAACATTCACACAGTATTTAGGATCAGAAACTAAACCTGTGTGGTTGATGACCGATGCCTCCCCGGAGACATCTTCACTCTTGGAATTTTTTAATGTTTATTTATTTTTGAGAGAGAGAGAGAGAGAGAGAGAGAGAGAGAGAGGCAGCGCACAAGCGGGAGAGGGGCAGAGGGAGAGGGAGACACAGAATCCGAGGCAGGCTCCAGACTCTGAGCTGTCAGCACAGAGCCTCGAACCATGAGATCACGACCTGAGCCGAAGTAGGACGTTTAACCAGACTGAGCCACCCAGGTGCCCCTTCACTCTTGGATTTTTAAGTGAGAGAGAGAGAATCCCAAGCAGGCTCTGCACTGCCAGTGTGGAGCCCAGTGTGGTGCTCGAACCCATGAACCGTGAGACCATGACCTGAGCTGAAATCAAGAGTCGGATGTTTCAAAATCCGGCTTCTGATCCAGAAATTCCCCTTCCCGTTCTCCAAAAGGGAGAATTTCTCTAGGCCATTTCCAGGTTCCCGCAGAGCCCAAAGAGGCAGAGCAACATATTCGGTAAGAGTGCACAGCCCGTGCTGAGAACTTAATCACACTCAGCTTTGTTAAGTCATGTATTCTGGTTACCACCGCTTGGTAACAAATTACCCCTAAGACTGAGTGGCTTATCATAACCATTTCATCATGCCCACTAGTTTTATAGGTCAGGAATCGGGACAGACCACAGCGAGAGTCATTTTTCTCTCTGCTGTACCATGTCTAGGGCCTCGGCTGGGGAGACTGGGCTGGAATCATAGGGAGGCATCACCATTCACGCGCCTGTCTGGCTGTTGGCTGGTCAGGGGAAGGGGTTGACCAGAAACTCTACTACGTGACCTTTCTATGCGACCGGGGCTGCCTCACAGCATGGTGGCCTCGGGATAGTCTGCCTTTTTACAGGGTGAGTCAGGGCCTTAACATGAACGTCCCAGGGAGCAAAAGGCAGAAGTGGCACTCCATCTTCTGACCGGCTTCAGAAATGCGCACTATAACTTTTGCCTCATTCGATTGGTTACAAGTGAATCGCAAGCCATGCCAGTTTCAAGAAAGGGGACATAAGCCATACTTCTTTTTTTTTTTTTTAATGTTTATTTTATTTTGAGAGTCATGGAGAGAGAGTGAGCGAGCAGGAGAGGGGCAGAGAGAGAGAGAGAGAGAGGAGAGATAATTGCAAGCAGGGTCCGCACTGGGAGAGCCGAGCCCGACGCGGGGCTCGAACTCACGAAACTATGAGATCATGACCTGCGCCGAGATCAAGAGTCAGATGCTCAACGAACTGAGCCACCCAGGTGCCCCCGGCCACACTTCTTGATGGAAGGAGAATCAAAAAATTTGCGAATGCGCGTGATGGTGAATTGCATACATCGATTACACTGGATCATGGGGTGCTCAGATACTTGGCTCAACATTAATTCTTGGCGTGTCTGGGAGGACATTTCTGCATGAAATCAGCAATGAAACCCGGTGAAGTCAGTAAAATGGTTTGCCCTTCCCTCTGTGGACGGGCATCATCCAACCCACCGAGGGCCTAAATTGAACAAAAAAGTGAAGGAAGAAAGAATTTGGCCCTTCCGGCCTGATTGCTTGAGCTGGGACATCAACCTTATCCACTCTCAATATTCCTGGTTCTGAAGACTTTAACATCAGTTCCTTCAACGTTCATCCAAGTTGTAAATTGTAGGAGTTCCTTCTTTCTCAGAAGGAATAATAATAATAATTCCAGTGTGTGTGTTTGTGTATGTATACATACATATATATACATATATACACATACATATATGCACACACACACACACACACACACACACACACACCACATCTTTATCCATTCATTCACTGACAGAAATTTAAGTTGTTTCCGTATCTTGGTTATTGTAATGCAATGAACATAGGAGATCCGAATGCAATGCAACGTAGGAGACCTGAAATTCAATTCTTTTGTATATATACCCAGAAATGGGATTGCTGGATCATATGGTAGTTCTATTTTTAATTTAATTTTTGGAGGAAGCTCCATACTGTTTTCCATAGTGGCTGCACCGATTTATTTTATTTTATTTTATTTTATTTTATTTTATTTATTATTTTTTTAGAGAGAGTGGGGGAGAGGGGCAGAGAGAGAGAATCTTTTTATTTTTCAATGTTTATATTTGAGAGAGAGAGAGAGAGAGAGAGAGAGAGCGCAAGCAGGTGAGGGGCAGAGAGAGAGAGGGAGACACAGAATCCACAGCAGGCTCCAGGCTCTGAGCCGTCAGCACAGAGCCCGACGCGGGGTTCGATCCCACGGCCCTGGGATCATGAATGTTCATTTTCCCCACACTACCGAGCTGAAATCAAGAGTCAGATGCTCAACCAACCGAGCCATGCAGGCACCCTCATAGTGACTGCACCAATTTACATTCCCACCAACAGTGCACTAGGATTCCCTTTTCTCCAAATCTTTGCCAACAGTTCTTTCTTTGATGATAGCCATTCAAACGGGCGTCAGGGGATATTTCATTGTGGTTTTCCCTGATGATGAGTGATGCTGAGCATCTTTTCATGTCCTTGTTGGCCATGTGGATGTCTTCTCTGGAAAACTGTCTATTCGGTTCCCCTGCCCGTGTTTCTTAAATTGGGTTTTTAATTTTTTTTTGCTATTGGGTTGTACGAGCTCTTTATGGTTTTTTGGATGTTTACCCTTTATCAGAGATATGATTTGCCAATATTTTCTCCTACTCCGCAGGTTGCCTTTCATTTTACTGGTTGTTTCTTTTGCTGGGCAGAAGCTTTTTAGTGTGATGTGGTCCCACTTGTTGACTTTTGCTTTTGTTGCTTGTGTGTTTGCTGCCATATCCAGGAAACTGTTGCTGAAGCCAGCACCATTTCTCGAAGAGATGATCATTTCCTCATCGAGTATTCTTGGCTCCCTTGTCAAATATTAGTTGACTGTATATGTGGAGGATTATTTCCGGGCTCTCGATCGTGTGTCATTGTTGTACGTGCCTGCTTTCATGCCACTACCATACCATTTTGTACTTTAGCCTTGTGGTAGAGTTTGCAAACAGGGAGTGCGATGCCTCCCACTTTGTTCTTCTTTCCCAGGACTGCTTTGGCCATTCGGGGTCTTTTTGGCTCCATGCAAATTTTAGGATCTTTTTTTCCTATTTATGTAGTGTTCAAAAAAATACGGTGGGATTTATCCCCTAAGTCTTCTATTGTTTTTGATGCTATGGTAAGTGGGATTATTTTCCTTATTCCGTTTATAACTGTTTTGTTGTTAGAGTAGAGAAATGCAACAGGCTTCTGTATGTTGATTTCGTGTCCCGCAATTTTCCTGAATTCGTTTTTACTTCTAGCAGTTTTTGGTGGCGTTTTAGGGTTTTGTACGTCTAAGGTCATACCATCTGCAAACAAAGACAATGTTACTTCTTCCTCTTTGGGTGCCTTTCATTTCTTTTTCTTGCCTGATTGCTCTAGCCAGGATTTCCAGTACTATGCTGAATGGGAGGGTTGAGAGTGGCTACTCTGGTCTTGTTCCTGATCTTCGAGGAAAAGCTTTCATATACTTTCATCATTGAGTTTGATGTTGGCTGTGGGCTTGTCAGACGTGGTCTTTGTTGTGTCGAGGTATGTTCCTCCTATACCCAATTTGTTGAGAACTTTTTATCATGAAAGGATGTTGTATTTTGTCAAATGCTTTTCCTGTATCTGTTGAAATGACCACGTGATTTTTATTTTTCATTCCGTGAGTGTAGTGTATCACATTTATTCACATGTGTATGTCGAAGCATCTTGGCAGCCAGGGGGTAAATCCCACTTTTCATGGTGAATGATGCAGGGTACTGTTTTTTCAGCTTCTATTTGCAATTGTTTATTACTAGCGTAATAGAATTCGTTTTTAAAAAGTTTCTGTGTGGTGTCCTTGTATTCAGTGACTTTGCTAAACTCAGTGATGAGTTATAAGTCACTTTATGGAGTCTTGGGGATTTTCTATGGAGACAACTATCATGTTGTCTATAAATAGCAAGTGTTTTATTTCTTTCTTTGCAATCTGTATCCTTTTAAATATTTATCTTGCCTACCGCATTGGCAGGACTTCCAGTACCGTCCCTATTTGTAGATACCATGATGAATAATATACCATGAGCACACGGGATGTATCCTGGGAACGCAAAGCTGATTCGATATTCAAAATCGACCGGTGAATTCTACCATATGAAAAGAAGACCAAAACCACGTGATGATTTCAATTTATGCAGGAAATCTTTTGACAAAATCCAACATCTTCTCATTAAAGAATAACAACAACAACACACGACTCTCAGCAAATCGGGGAAGACAAGCAACTTCCACAATCTGACAAAGGGCACACACACACACACACACACACGCACATGCGCACGCGTGCATGCGACAGCCTCTAGCCAACATCACATCTACCGGTGAAAGTCTAAATGCTTTCCCCCCTAAGATCAGAAACAAGATAAGAATGCTTACTTTCACCACACTACTTGGAATCAACATATTGTTTTCTTTCAAGTGAAACGTAGAGGCCTTATTACTGCCATCACCCATTGCTTTTAGGCCAGGTGTAAAAGAACCAAGAAAGCGTAAGAAAAACATAACTGAAGATTTCCGTTCTTTGACTTTCAGAAGACTCCTTTCCCACCCCTCCAGCCTCAACTAGACTTCTTTTTTTTTTTTTAATTTTTTTTTCCAACGTTTATTTATTTTTGGGACAGAGAGAGACAGAGCATGAACGGGGGAGGGGCAGAGAGAGAGAGGGAGACACAGAATTGGAAACAGGCTCCAGGCTCTGAGCCATCAGCCCAGAGCCTGACGCAGGGCTCGAACTCACGGACCGCGAGATCGTGACCTGGCTGAGGTCGGACGCTCAACCGACTGCGCCACCCAGGCGCCCCTCAACTAGACTTCTTTTGAAGCTCTCTTTGTCAGTGCTGAAGCCCGCTGATGGGTTTTGGGCTGCATTGAAAATTCAGGACAGGGGACGGCAGAGAAAGGAAAAAAACAAAATAGTACACTCACCATTGGTTCCGTGATGCTTTGAGTTCTGGCCTTTTCCCAAAGTGCCTACTCTCATTTACTTTTTTGATTCTTGAAATAACTGCCCCATGCAGTCGACCCCTGATTTCTAGCTGCATTCGGTGGGAAAGACAGGTAGAGCGGGCCACGCCATAAAGAAATCCAGGCTATACGACTGAAGGGTTAGAGGCTGTCTTAGAACTTTCAGCCGCAGCCGCCCTTAGAGGTCAAAGGTCGCAGATGAACATAGCTACATAGCCATCCCAAGCCACACTACCAGAACCACCCAGTTGAATTCCGGCCCCCCAGAACTGTGAGAAAGAAATAATAATGACCCTTTGGGGCACCTGGGTGGCTTAGTCAGTTGAGCGTCCGACTTCGGCTCAGGTCATGACCTCGTGTTCGTGGGTTCGAGCCCCCCATCGGTACCCATTAAACAACTCCCCACTTCCCCCTCTTCCCAGCCCCGGACAACCACCCTTCTATTTTCTGTTTCTATGAATTTGACTATTTTAGACGCATCACGTGAAGTGGAATCCTACAATATTTGTCTTTTAGTGACCGGCTTATTTCACACGCACATGATACCTGCCAGGTGTACCTATACTAAGTAAATGTTCATTTTAAGGCACCAAGTTTTGGATGGTTTGTTATATGATAAGAGATAACTGATAAGGGCCCATCTGATAAGGCTTATTTCTTGAAAGGAATAAACATCTTTATTTATCTATCGAAGGAGCTGTACCTTTAAGAGAATTAAGAAAATCAGCTTACTTTCGCTGATAGTTTGTAGCAGATTTCTTTTTAAAAACGAATCGGGGGCGCCTGGGTGGCGCAGTCGGTTAAGCGTCCGACTTCAGCCAGGTCACGATCTCGCGGTCCGTGAGTTCGAGCCCCACGTCAGGCTCTGGGCTGATGGCTCGGAGCCTGGAGCCTGTTTCGGATTCTGTGTCTCCCTCTCTCTCTGCCCCTCCCCCGTTCATGCTCTGTCTCTCTCTGTCCCAAAAATAAATAAAAAAAAAAAAAGTTGAAAAAATTTTTAAAAAAAATAAAAAAAAATAAAATAAAAATGAATCGGATTGTAGGATAGTGCCTCGATTAACAATCTACCTTCCCCCCCTTCCCCAGCTTTATTGAGATATACCTGACAAATAACACTGTGTAAGTTTGAGGCGTATAACACAACAAGTTTATGCACGTATGTATTGCAAAATGATTACCCTGGTAAGCTCAGTCAACTCCTTCATCACCTCACATAATTATAATTTTGTATGTGTGGTGAGAACATTTAAGATCTATTCTCCTCCCCCATGGTAGGAAAAAAGTTAGAGAGGGAGGGAGCCAAACCATAAGAGACTCTTAAAAACTGAGAATAAACTGAGGGTTGATGGGGGGTGGGAGGGAGGAGAGGGTGGGTGATGGGTACGGAGGAAGGCACCTGTTGGGATGAGCACTGGGTGTTGTATGGAAACCAATTTGACAATACATTTCATATTAAAAAATAATAATAAAATAAAAGAAAAAATGATCTATTCTCTTTTCTTTTTTGTAATGTTTATTTATCTTTGAGAGAGAGACAGAGAGACAGAGAACAGCAGGGGAGGGACAGAGAGAGAGGGAGACACAGAATCCGAAGCAGGCTCCAGGCTCCGAGTGGTCAGCCCAGAGCCCGATGCGGGGCTGGAACTCACGAACTGCGAGATCATGACCTGAGCCGAAGTCGGACACTCAACAGACTGAGCCATCCAGGTGCCCCAAGATCTATTCTCTTAGCAACTATCAAATATATGATACAGTATTAACTATAACTACTGTACTGTACATTAGATTCCCCAAATGTGTTACTCTTATAACCCATTCATCCTTTGACAGATGTTAGGTTGCTTCCATATCCTGGCTATTGTGGACTGCAATGAACATAGGAGTGTAAATATCTCTGAGATTCTGATTTCATTTCCTTGGAATGTATACCTAGAAGTGGAATTGTTGGATCATATGGCGGCTCCATTTTCTAAGTTTTTGAGGAACCTCCATGCTGTTGTCCACAGTGGCTGCACCAATTTACATTCCACACCCCCCCCCCCAGAAGTGCACGAGTGGTCCCTTTTCTCCACATCCCTGCCAACACTTG
>NW_024421565.1:0-5163 GCF_014898765.1 Herpailurus yagouaroundi | reverse complement strand
CCCATCCCGGCCAACACTGGTTATTTCTTGTCTTTTTTTTTTTTTTGATGTCTCTTCTTTCTCTCTCAAAAATAAATAAACATGAAAAAAAAAAAAAAAACACAACACCTAAGAAACATCTCCGGCCATGGAGATAATAGCATGTTTTCATTCAATGAACATATATTGAGCATCTCGAATGTGCCAGGCTCTATGTGAGAAGAAAAAGAGACAATATTCCTGATCTTTTTTTTTTTTAATGTTTATTTACTTTTTGAGAGAGAGAGACAGAGAGACAGAGCCTGAGCGGGGGAGGGACAGACACACACACACACACACACACACACACACACACACAGACTCCGAAGCAGACTCCAGGCTCTGAGCTGTCAGCACAGAGCCCAATGCAGGGCTCATGAACCGTGAGCTCATGACCTGAGCTGAAATTGGATGCTTAACCAACTGAGCCACCCAGGCGCCCCTTGTCTTTTTGGTACTAGCCATTCAAACAGGTATCAGGTGATATCTCACTGTGGTTTTGATTTTCATTTCCCTCATGATGAGTGATGTTGAACACCTTTTCACATACCTGTTGGCCATGTGTATGTCTTCTTTGGAAAACTGTCTATTCAGGTCCTCTGCCCATTTTAAAATCAGAGTCTTTTTTTTTTTTTTTTTTTTGCTATTCAGTCGTAGGAGTTCCTCATACATTTTGGATATTAATTCCTTATACGATCAATGGTTTACAAGTATTTTCTCCCATCCCGCAGGTTGTCTTTTCATTTTGTTGATTGTTTCTTGTGCTGGGCAGAAGCTTTTTAGTGTGATGTGGTCCCATGTGTTTATTTTTGCTTTTATTGCTTGTGCCTATGGTGTCGTATCCAATGTAGCATATTTCAAGAACACTGCTTTGACTGGTTCAAACATTTGGTTTGATAGTGTAGCCAAATTTTTGGAGCTTTGACTCTCACTGCTTGGTTCAAGTTGGCTATCCATATAAAGAAACAAGAACTAAAGTTAAGATGCATTTCAGATGGCAGTACATTTACTAATTCATAGGCCTGGGAGGGAACTTCATAGAATATTTATTCAGCTCCGGTCTCTAAGCAGACCTATACTAGACAAATAGATAGCAGGCCTTTTAATTTTTTAAAATTAAAAAAATAGGTTTATTTATTTTTGCAAGACACACACACACACACACACACACACACACACACACACATACACACACAGAGCATGAGCAGGGAAGGGGCAGAGAGAGAGAGAGAGACACGGAATCTGAAGCAGGCTCCAGGCTCTGAGCTGGCAGCACAGAGCCCGACATGGGGCTCGAACACACAAACATGACCTGAGCCGAAGTCAGATAATTAACCGACTGAGCCACCCACGCACCCTCATAGCAGGCTTTTTAATTTTTTTCAACGTTTATTTATTTTTGGGACAGAGAAAGACAGAGCATGAACGGGGGGAGGGGCAGAGAGAGAGGGAGACACAGAATCAGAAGCAGGCTCCAGGCTCTGAGCCATCAGCCCAGAGCCCGACGTGGGGCTCGAACTCACAGACCGCGAGATTGTGACCTGAGCTGAAAGTCGGACGTTTAAATGACTGAGCCACCCAGGCGCCCCCATAGTGGGCTTTTTAAAAGGGACTAGTAGACTTTTCTTAAAGAAGCAATGATATAGTGGTTAAGAGCACAGGCTTTAATGCTAAACCACCTGAATTTAAGTCTGGGTTCCATCATGAACTATCTCTGTGACCCTAGACAAATCACTTACTTGCTTTGTGCCTCACTGTCCTCATCTGTGAAATGGGGATAATGATAGCACCTACTTCCCTGTCTCCTAGATGAGTTAACACATACAAAGGCATAGTAACTCAGTAAATACCGTATTAGTCAATCACTCCAGTGTTTACTCACATCTTCATTATCAAAAGCTTCCCTGTACTTTTCAATAGGTGTTTTTTTTTAAGTTTATTTATTTATTTTTGAGAGAGAGAGAGAGAGAGAGACAGAGAGGGTGAGCAGGGGAGGGGCAGAGAGAGAGGGAGAGAGAGAATCCCAAGCAGGCTCTGCACTGTCAGCATGGAGCCCAACGCGAGGCTCAAACCCACAAACAGCGAGATCGTGACCTGAGCCCAAACCAAGAGTCGGGCACGTAACCAACTGAGCCACCCAGGTGCCCCCAATAGGTGTTTCTAAACTCATATTACAGAACTAAAAAAAAGAACACCTGGGGCGCCTGGGTGGCTCAGTCTGCTAAGTGACCGACCTTGGCTCATGTCATGATCTCGTGGTTCGTGGGTTTGAGCCCCTCATTGGGTTTTCTGCTGTTAGCACAGAGACCTCTTGGGATCTTCTGTCTCCCCCCTCTCTGTCCCTTCCCCGCTCACATGTGCATGCAGTCTCTCTCTCTCTCAAAAATAAATAAACATTAAAAAAACCCACACACAACACCTAAGGAACACCTCCGGCCATGGAGATAATAGCATGTTTTCATTCAATGAACGTATATTGAGCACCTCGAATGTGCCAGGCTCTATGTGAGAAGAAAAAGTGACAATATCCCTGATCTCAAACCTGGCAGCTTATGGTAATGGAAGAAACAGAACACATAAATAAGCCAAACCAAGAAAGCAACAGATTGTGAACATTGCCGACACAGAATTAAACAAGGCACGGTAATAGAAAGTAGCTGGCAGGTGTAGAACACGAGTAGCATTTAGGTAGGGCCTTCAGGGAAGGTCTCTTCACGAGAATGACATGTAAACTGAGGCTGGGACCATGAGAAGGAGCCAGACACAGGGGGGCAGGCGAAGGAACAGGTGGTAGGCATTTGAGGGAAATCATGCCTCTTCTCTAGTTCTCTGCTACTTAAAGGCACAGTTGAAGTTATCTTTTGCTGGAGTAACAGAAAACTACTACCCGGCTTTCCATTTCTGTTATTTTATTTCGTTCATGAGCAGATAGCCATGTTTCATGCGGACGGCAAACTATAAAGACTGTGTGTGCAAAGAGCAAGAATTTAGAACTGCAGTGGGGGTTGATCCAAACCATACTCGCCTTCCAAATGATGCCACCAATCGCTTCATTTCCGAAGCCACGGCCGGAGGACCATGCAATCACCAAGTCCCAGCTCCCTTGTCCTAAGTCAGTCTCTCGCTCATCCTCATGCTCATGACTTTCGTTTGGTTCTTATCATTCTTTTCTCTCTCTCTTTTTTTTTCTTTTAGAGATAGAGAGCGCAAGTGGGGTAGAGGGGTAGAGGAAGTGGAAGAAAATCTTTTTTTATTATTTAAAATTTTTTTTTCAACGTTTTTATTTATTTATGGGACAGACAGAGACAGAGCATGAACGGGGGAGGGGCAGAGAGAGAGGGAGACACAGAATCGGAAACAGGCTCCGAGCCATCAGCCCAGAGCCCGACGCGGGGTTCGAACTCACGGACCACGAGATCGTGACCTGGCTGAAGTCAGACGCTCAACCGACTGCGCCACCCAGGCGCCCCAAGGAAGTGGAAGAAAATCTTAAGCAGGCTCCACACTCGGCACGGAGCCTGATGTGGGGCTCAATCCCATGATCCTGAGATCACAGCTTGAGCCGAAATCAGGAGTCGCACGCTCAACTGACTGAGCCACCCAGGCGCCTCTCATTTACCTCCTTCTGAGTTACAAAAAGCTATCTGTCTCCCAGCTGTGATCGCAGCTCCTTCCACCACGAGATGGAATCTCTCTTTCCAGTCCTTGACTCTGGGTTGGCCTTGAGACCTGATGTGCAACTGAAGCCAACAATTGTGTGAATGTCCGGTGTGAGCCTCAAGGGAACCTGTGGGCTTCCAGTCTTGTTGCGGGAACCCTTACCACCACCGCCATGTGGGCAAAGCCAGACTAGCCTGCTAGAGGGTGGGAGCCCATGGGGAACAGAGAGGAACCATCTCATCTTGTCTTCTCTTTCCCCATAATTTCCGGCAGTTGCCTGAGGAGAAAATGTAATTTTCGCCTCCATGCCTTTGGGGATGCTTGTGTGGGGCCAACTCATGCACCCGCCCTGCAAATTCACACACTGAACGTGACTGTATGTGCAGGTCGGGCCTTTAAAAAGGTACGTAGGGTAAAATGAAGTCATATGGGTGGGCCCTAATCCAATATGACTATTGCCTTTGTAAGAAGAGGAGGTTAAAATTGTTTTTTCTCCGTGGTAAGAATACTTGGCATGAAATCTACCCTCTTAACAAAATTTTAACAATACAGCAATTTTAACCATAGGTCTTACGTCGCACGGCAGATCTCTAGAACTTTTTAATTTTTATTTTGTTTGTAAAAAAACAAAATACAAATACAAAATACAAAAAGTTTGTTTTTTTACAAACTCGAGAAAGCTTTTACTGTTTATTTATGTTTGAGTGAGAGACAGAGACAGAGTGCAAATGGGGGAGGGGCAGGGAGAGGGAGACACAGACTCTGAAGCGGGCTCCGGGCTGTGAGCGGTCAGCACAGAACCTGACGCGGGGCTCGAACTCACGAACGGTGAGATCATGACCTGAGCCGAAGTCGGACGCTTAACCGACGGAGCCACCCAGGAGCCCATTTAAAAATTTTTTTTAAATGTTTATTTATTTTTGAGAGAGAGACAGACAGACAGAAAGACAGAGTGTGAGTGGGGGAGGGGCAGAGGGAGAGAGACAGACACAGAATCTGAAGCAGACTCCAGGCTCTGAGCTGTCAGCACAGAGCCCAACGTGGGGCTCGAACTCACGAACTGCAAGACCGTGACCTGAGCCGAAGTCAGATGCTTAACCCACTGAGCCACCCAGGCGCCCCAACAGTTCTCTATAACTTAATCATACGGTATAACTGAAACTTTATACTCATTGGACACCAATTCCCCATTTCCCCCTTCCCCCAGCCCCTGAAAACCACCGTTCTACTCTCGGCTTCTATGTGTTTGACTATTTTAGATACTTCATACAAGCAGAATTATGCAATATTGTCCTTCTGTGACTGGCTTTTTTTCACTTCACATCATGTTCTCCAGGTTCATCCATGGTGTCACCTATGGCACGGTTCAATTCTTCTTTTTTTTTATTTTTATTTATTTTTATTTTTTTATTTTTGGGACAGAGAGAGACAGAGCATGAACGGGGGAGGGGCAGAGAGCGAGGGAGACACAGAATCGGAAACAGG
>NW_024421564.1:6919-16986 GCF_014898765.1 Herpailurus yagouaroundi | reverse complement strand
CAACAAAAGGAAATCAAAGGCATCAAAATTGGCAAAGATGAAGTCAAGCTTTCGCTTTTTGCAGATGACATGATATTATACATGGAAAATCTGATAGACTCCACCAAAAGTCTGCTAGAACTGATACATGAATTCAGCAAAGTTGCAGGATACAAAATCAATGTACAGAAATCAGTTGCATTCTTATACACTAACAATGAAGCAACAGAAAGACAAGTAAAGAAACTGATCCCATTCACAATTGCACCAAGAAGCATAAAATATCTAGGAATAAATCTAACCAAAGATGTAAAGGATCTGTATGTTGAAAACTATAGAAAGCTTATGAAGGTAATTGAAGAAGATTTAAAGAAATGGAAAGACATTCCCTGCTCATGGATTGGAAGAATAAATATTGTCAAAATGTCAATACTACCCAAAGCTATCTACACATTCAATGCAATCCCAATCAAAATTGCACCAGCATTCTTCTCGAAACTAGAACAAGCAATCCTAAAATTCATATGGAACCACAAAAGGCCCCGAATAGCCAAAGTAATTTTGAAGAAGAAGACCAAAGCAGGAGGCATCACAATCCCAGACTTTAGCCTCTACTACAAAGCTGTCATCATCAAGACAGCATGGTATTGGCACAAAAACAGACACATAGACCAATGGAATAGAATAGAAACCCCAGAACTAGACCCACAAACGTATGGCCAACTCATCTTTGACAAAGCAGGAAAGAACATCCAATAGAAAAAAGACAGTCTCTTTAACAAATGGTGCTGGGAGAACTGGACAGCAACATGCAGAAGGTTGAAACTAGACCACTTTCTCACACCATTCACAAAAATAAACTCAAAATGGATAAAGGACCTGAATGTGAGACAGGAAACCATCAAAACCCTAGAGTAGAAAGCAGGAAAAGACCTCTCTGACCTCAGCCGTAGCAATCTCTTACTCGACACATCCCCAAAGGCAAGGGAATTAAAAGCAAAAGTGAATTACTGGGACCTTATGAAGATAAAAAGCTTCTGCACAGCAAAGGAAACAACCAACAAAACTAAAAGGCAACCAACGGAATGGGAAAAGATATTTGCAAATGACATATCGGACAAAGGGCTAGTATCCAAAATCTATAAAGAGCTCACCAAACTCCACACCCGAAAAGCAAATAACCCAGTGAAGAAATGGGCAGAAAACATGAATAGACACTTCTCTAAAGAAGACATCCAGATGGCCAACAGGCACATGAAAAGATGTTCAGCGTCGCTCCTTATCAGGGAAATACAAATCAAAACCACACTCAGGTATCACCTCACGCCAGTCAGAGTGGCCAAAATGAACAAATCAGGAGACTATAGATGCTGGAGAGGATGTGGAGAAACGGGAACCCTCTTGCACTGTTGGTGGGAATGCAAATTGGTGCAGCCGCTCTGGAAAGCAGTGTGGAGGTTCCTCAGAAAATTAAAAATAGACCTACCCTATGACCCAGCAATAGCACTGCTAGGAATTTATCCAAGGGACACAGGAGTACTGATGCATAGGGGCACTTGTACCCCAATGTTCATAGCAGCACTCTCAACAATAGCCAAATTATGGAAAGAGCCTAAATGTCCATCAACTGATGAATGGATAAAGAAATTGTGGTTTATATACACTATGGAATACTACGTGGCAATGAGAAAAAATGAAATATGGCCTTTTGTAGCAACGTGGATGGAACTGGAGAGTGTGATGCTAAGTGAAATAAGCCATACAGAGAAAGACAGATACCATATGGTTTCACTCTTATGTGGATCCTGAGAAACTTAACAGGAACCCATGGGGGAGGGGAAGGAAAAAAAAAAAGAGGTTGGAGTGGGAGAGAGCCAAAGCATAAGAGACTGTTGAGAACTGAGAACAAACTGAGGGTTGATGGGGGGTGGGAGGGAGGAGAGGGTTGGTGATGGGTACTGAGGAGGGCACCTTTTGGGATGAGCACTGGGTGTTGTATGGAAACCAATTTGACAATAAATTTCATATATAAATAAAAAAAATTAAAAAAAATTAAAAAAAATAAAAATGGTGCTGGTAGAACTGGACAGCAACATGCAAAAGAATGAAACTAGAGCACTTTCTTACACCATACACAAAAATAAACTCAAAATGGATGAAAGACATGAATGTGAGACAGGAAACCATCAAAACCCTAGAGGAGAAAACAGGAAACAACCCCTTTGACCTCAGCTGCATCAATTTATTGCTAGACACATCTCCAAAGGCAAGGGAATTAAAAGCAAAAATGAACTATTGGGACCTCATCAAGATAAAAAGCTTCTGCACTGCAAAGGAAACAATCAACAAAACTAAAAGGCAACCAGAGGAATGGGAAAAGATATTTGCAAGTGACATATCGGACAAAGGGCTAGTATCCAAAATCTATAAAGAGTTCACCAAACTCCACACCCAAAAAACAATAATCCAGTGAAGAAATGGGCAGAAGACATGAATAGAAACTTTTCCAAGGAAGACATCCAGATGGCCAACAGAGATATGAAAAAAAATGCCTAATGTCACTCCTCATCAGGGAAATACAAATCAAAGCCACACTGAGATATCACCTCACACCGGTCAGAGTGGCTAAAATGAACAAATCAGGAAACTATAGACGCTGGTGACGATGTGGAGAAACGGCAACCCTCTTGTACTGTTGGTGGAAATGCAAACTGGTGCAACCTCTCGGGAAAACAGTGTGGAGGTTCCTCAAAAAATTAAAAATAGAACTACCCTATGACCCAGCAATAGCACTGCTAGGAATTTACCCAAGGGATACAGGAGTGCTGATGCACAGGGGCACATGTACTTCAATGTTCATAGCAGTGCTTTCAACAATAGCCAAATTATGGATAAAGCCTAAATATCCATCAACCAATGAATGGGTAAAGAAGATATGGTTTATATATACAATGGAATACTACTTGAAAATGAGAAAGAATAAAATAGTGCCATTTGCAGCAACGTGTATGGAACTGGGAGGGTATTATGCTAAGTGAAATAAGTCAGTCAGAGAGAGACAGATATCATGTTTTCACTCATATGTGGATGTTGAGAAATGTAACAGAAGACCATAGGGGAAGGGAAAGGGAAAAAAAAGTTACAGAGAGGGAGGATGGCAAACCATAAGAGACTCTTAAATACAGAGAACAAACTGAGGGTTTATGGGGGGTGGGGAAGAGGGGAAAGCGGGTGATGGGCATTCAGGAGGGCATTGGTTGGGATGAGCACTGGGTGTTGTATGTAAGCCAATTTGACAATAAATTATATTTTAAAAAAATTAAAACAACAAAAATAAAAAAATATTAAGAGTTCTCATATCTATACATTAGTTAATAAAGAAGCTTTTCAAAAACAAACAAGGAAAGAAAATATTTTTTAAAAGTCTAGAGCTATCTGCTCCCATATGATTGGGGAAAATTCACACTAATTACCTCATATTACCAATCATCTCAGAATATAGTGTTTGCATACAACAACAACAACAAAAATAGAGCTTTCTACTTGCATGTAGAAAATGCTAGACTCTGAGCAAAACTTCTAGTAACTTTGAGTTTGAAGCACCAGAATTCCCAATCTAAATAAAAATATTGAGACACATGGATACATAAAAATAAAGATTAAATAGAATGTCTATATAACTAAAAAAAGAAGGGATTTGATGAAGGTCAAAAGGTACAAACTTTCAGATATAACATAAATAATTACTAGGGGTGTAGTGTACAGCATGATAACTGTAGTTAATACTGTTGTATAGTATATTTGAAAGTTGTTGAGAGAACATATCCTAAGAGTTCTTTTCACAAGGAAAAAAACTTTTTTTCTCTTTTTTTGTGTCTAAATGACATGGTGGATACTAACTAAACTTATTGTTGTAATCATTTTACAATGTATGTAAGTCAAGTCATTGTGTTGTATGCCTTGAAGTTATACATTATGGTATATGCCAATTATGTTTCAATAAAACTGGGGGGTGCTAAATTTCATTTTGATAATATTGAGATTGCCAATTCCAAAACAAAATGGACCAAAAAGCAAGTAAAAAAATCCAGAAGAATATATTATAAACTTGTCTTTTAGGTGCTATATTGCCACAGTAAGACAAAAATCCATGTCTATATATTAATGACAAAGAGGAATTAATGCTCAAAAGAGATTCATAACTCTAAACATACTGGAATCTGTATAATGTTTTAATACTGATATTAGTTTTTACTATTTTGAATATATTGAAATAGATTTTTACTAATTTGAATATATTGAAATAGACTGGATACCAAGTACCTTCATACAGAAATTTAGTTGTCTAATAGCTTAACCATAAACCACAAAGTATAAGTTTAGTAACCAGTCTAAGTTACATTCTGATGGAACATACAGTCAGAGAGCCAATATTTTTCAACATCTATATACACCTATAAACTAAGGTATTCAAACTAAATGTAAACTTCATCACAATTAAAAAACAAACTAAATTACATGTAGGTAAGAAAGTTAAAATCTATATCATGAAGACACAATATACTAAATTTTCACAGAAGATTTAGATGACATTCAACAGAAGATGGATGTGTTTTTTCAGGTACACAATACTCAGTCAGAAAAAAAAGTACATTAATTTGGGACAGAAGGAAGAGAGAAAGGAAAAGACATTGTGCTTCTTTAAAGTATCTTTAAATAAACTAGACTGGTAGTCACATTTCTAAAAATTCATAATTCTTAATTTTTGGCTAACCTTTCAAAAAGAGGAACTATCTCAATTAACTTAGCTGATAAGTAACTGCTCTAACCATCCAATTCCTGGAAAAAAAAATGGATTAACCAAGTTAATTTCTTTTTTTTTAATTTTTTTTTCAACGTTTATTTATTTTTGGGACAGAGAGAGACAGAGCATGAACGGGGGAGGGGCAGAGAGAGAGGGAGACACAGAATCGGAAACAGGCTCCAGGCTCTGAGCCATCAGCCCAGAGCCCGACGCGGGGCTTGAACTCATGGACCGCGAGATCGTGACCTGGCTGAAGTCGGACGCTCAACCGACTGCGCCACCCAGGCGCCCCCCAAGTTAATTTCTTAAATCAAAAAAGTATCTGAATTATAATAATACTTTTATAAATACACACCCTCATGTTGTTAAAACATATATACCTCTTGCAATTCTTATTTTTTACAGTTCTTAATGTTTTCATAATACCATAGCTGTGTCACATATGTAGTATATTTATAAGGAATGGTATGACTCAACAGGTTTAGAAACAACCAGCACAACTTTTGAAGAATCATGAAATTGATTTTTGTCTAATAACTGACTAATCAATGAGGCCAAAACAGCCCATCTAAAGTCTTCAAGTAAAGATATTGTACTGTAATATAGTACCTATTCATTTCAACATGCTTACAAGTAAAGGCTAAGAACTTTATTATTAATTACTATAGGTGACAGGAGAGAGACTTGCTTGGGATAAAGAATAAAAAAAAAACAGCAATTGCAGGCTAAATGGAACTGAAGGCTGAAATGTATGGTAAAAATTGTAAGCATTATGGAATTTCAGATGGAAAGAGGGCAATATAGGTTACTGTGGTGGACTATGAGTTGAGCCTTGGGATATGAGTGAGATTCAGGTAGAGAGAGATAAGAGAGAAAGTGAAAACAGTGAAAGTGAAAGCAAGAAAACCAGAGAACACAATGTATAGACTCAAGTGAACAACAGGAACAACCTCCATTAAAAGATACATTTAAAAAAGCAAGTTGGGACAAGGCAATAATGGGCTCTAATGACAGAAAAAGTTTTATTAGATTCCACAGGAAATGAGGAGCCACAGTAGCTGCATCAAACAGAAGAGGGACATGAAAGAAACTATAGTGGTGCTAAAGAGGAATACAGAAACCAAACTGGGTCACATATTTCAAATATCAGAAGGGAAAAGGAATACAACTGTAAATTCCACTTATCAAGGCAAAGCCTAATATATAAATATTAAATAATGGCCAAAAATTCATATATAAATAATATGCTGTATTGTTAAAAACTCTATAGATTTCATAACAGTGAACTCTAAAGGAATTCCTTAGTAGTGTTGCCAGAATCACAAAGGCAAAAACTTTTGAGTAATAAAACAGTCAGGTGTCAACATGGCACACTGTGGTAAATCTTTCCCTGAAATGAGGCCTATTTATTTAATACTGAAGCCTATTTCCATTTCCATACAACACTCAACAATATAAATGCACTCCTTAATTCCTATCACCTATTTAACCCATTCCCCCCACCCACCTTCCCTCAAGCAAACAACGATCAGTTTGTTCTCCATATTTAAGAGTCTGTTTCTTGGTTTTCTCTTTTTTTCCCCTATGGTTGTTTTATTTCTTAAATTCCACATATGAGTGAAATCATATGTTACTTGTCTTTCTCTGACTGACTTATTTCACTTAGCATAATACTCTCTAGCTCCATCCGTGTCTTTGCAAATGGCAAGCTTTCATTCTTTTTTATGGCTGAGTTATATTATATATTGCAGGAATATGGGAAAACACACACACACACACACACACACACACACATCATATCTCCTTTATCCATTCTTCAGTCGATGGACATTTGGGCTCTTTCCATAATTTGGCTATTATAGAAAATGCTGCTATAAACATTAAGATTATGTATCCCTTTGAATTAGTATTTTTGCATCCTTTAGGCAAATATCTAGTAGTGAAATTGCTGGATCATAGAGTTCTATTTTTAACTTTTTGAGGAAACTCCATACTGTTTTCCAGAGTGGCTGTACCAGTTCACATTCCTACCAAAAGTGCAGGACTGTTCAACGTTTTCTACATCCTTACCAACACCTGTTGTTTACTGTGTTGTTGATTTTACCCATTCTGACAGGTGTGAGATTATCTCTTTGTAGTTTTGATTTGTGTTTCCCTGATGATGAGTGATGTTGAGCATCTTTTCATGTGTCTCTTGGCCACCTGGATTTGTTCTTTGGAAAAATGTCTATTCATGTTCTCTGCCAATTTTTTACTTGGACTATTCACTTTTGGGTGTTGAGCTTTTTAAGTACTTTATTTATTTTGGACACTAATCCTTTAGCAGACCTATCATTTGCAAAAACCTTCTCCCATACTGTAGGTTGCCTTTTAGAAAGTTTCATTCATTATGTTCTTCACTGTGCAGAAGCTGTTTATTTCTATGATGCCCCAACAGTTTATTTTTGCTTTTGTTTCCCCTGCCTCAGGAGACATATCTAGTAAGAAGCTGCTACAGCCAAATTCAAAGTGGTTACTGCCTCTGTTCTTCTCCAGGATTTTAATGGTTTCAGGTCTCACATTTAGCTCTTTAATGCATTTTCTATTTATTTTTGTGTATGATATGAGAAAGTGGTCCACTTTCATTCCTTTGCATGTTGCTGTTCAGTTTTCACATCACCATTTGTTGAAGAGACTGTCTTTTTCCCAATGGATATGCTTTCCTGCTTTGTCAAATATAAATTGACCATAGAGTTGTGGGTTCATTTCCAGGTTTTCTATTCTGTCCCATTGGTCTATGTGTCTATTTTTGTGCCAGTACCATACTATTGTGATCACTATAGCTTTGTAATATAACTTGAAGTCAAGAATTGTGATGCCTACAGCTTTGCTCTTGTTTTTTGGTTTCTTTTACTATTCGGGGTCTTTTATGGTTACATAAAAATTTGAGGATTGTTTCTTCTAGCCCTGTGAAAAATAATGCTGGTGTTTTGATAGACATTGCATTAAATGTGTAGATAACTTTGGGTAGTATAAGCTTTTTAACAATATTTTTTCTTCCAATCCATTAGCATGGAATATCTTTCCCTCTCTTTGTGTCATCTCCAATTTATTTCATCAGTGTTATATAATTTTCATAGTACAGATTGTTCACCTCTTTGGTCAGGTTTATTCTTAGGTATCTTATAGTTTTGTTGCAATTTTAAACAGGAATGATTCTTTAATTTTGCTTTCTGCTGCTTCATTATTGGTGTAAAGAAATGGAGACAAAATTTGTATGCTGACTATGTATCCTACGACATTACTGTAGTTGTTTATCAGTTCTAGCAGATTTTTGGTGGAGTCTTTCAGGTTTTCTTTATAGAGTATCACATCATCTGCAAATAGTGAAAGTTTTACTTTTTCCTTGCTGAGGTGGATGCCCTTTAGTTCTCTTTGTTGTCTAATTGTTGTGGCCAGGGTTGCAGTACTATGTTAAACAACAGTGGTTAAAGTGGACATCCTTGTCTTGTTCCTGACCATAGAGGAAAAGCTCTCAGTTTTTCTCATCCCCATTGAGGATGTTAGTAGATGTTTGTTATATATGGCCTTTATTATGTTGTGGTATGTCCCCTCTGAAACTACTTTGTTAAGGATTTTTATCATGAAATGATGTACTTTGTCAAATGCTTTTTCTGAATCTATTGAAATGATCATATGGTTCATATTCTTTCTCTTATTAATGTGGTGTATCATGCTGATTGATTAGTGAACTTTGACCCACCCTGTCAACCCAGCAATATACCCCACTTGATTGTAGTAAATTATTCTTTCAATGTAATTGTAGGTTCAGTTTGCTAGTATTATTTTATTAAGATTTTTGCATCCATGTTCATCAGGGATATTGGCCTGTGGTGGGAGTCTTAATCTGGTTTTGGTATCATGGTAATGATGGCATAATAGAATGAATTTGGAAGTTTCCCTTCCTTTTCTCTTTCTTGGAATAGTTTGGGAAGAATAGTATTAACTCTTCTTTAAGTGTTTGGCAGAATTTACCTGGAAGCCATCTGCTCCTGGAGTTTGTATATGGGTTGCTTTTTTATACTGATTCAATTTCTTTGCTGGTTATCAGTCTTTTCAAGTTTTCTATTTGTACCTGTTTCAGTTTTGGTAGTTTATATGTTTCTAGGAATTTACCCACTACTTCCAGGTTGTCCATTTGTTGGCATATAGTTTTTCATAATATTATTTTATATTTGTGTGTATTTCTGTGTTGTTGGTTATTTCTCATCATGGCTATGTTTTTCATTCGAGATTTTTCTTGCTTCTTGAGGTAGGGCTGTAGTGCTATATACTTCCCTCTTTGCACAGTTTGGCTGAATTTCAGAGGCTTTAGACCATTATGTTTTCATTTTCATTTGTTTCCATGTATTTTTTTATTTCTTCTTTGATATCCTTGTTGACCCATTCATTGTTAGTAGCATGTTGTTTAACCTCCATATACTTATCATCTTTCTAAATTTTTTCTTATGGTTGACTTCAAGTTATATAATGTTGTGGTCTGAAAATATGCATGGTATGATCTGTTCATTTTGTATCTGTTGAGGACTAATTTATGGCCTAATATGTGATCTGTTCTGGAGAAAGTCCCATATGCACTTGAAAAGAATGTGTATTCTACTTTACAATGGGATGTTCTGAATATATCTGTTAAGTCAATTTTGTCCTATTTGTCATTCAAAGCCACTGTCTCCTTGATTTTCTGTTTACATAATCTGTCCATTTATATAAGTGGGGTATTAAAGTCCTCTACTATTATTGCATTACAATCAATGTGTTCCTTAATGTTTGTTTTTAACTGTTTTAGGTATTTGGGTAATTCCATGTTGGGTGCATAAATATTTACAATTGTTAGATCTTGTTGGATTGTCCCCTTTATTATGATATAGTGTCCTTCAACTCTTGTAGCCTTTATTTTAATAATTGTCTTATATAACTAATGCTACTTCAGCTTTCTTTTCACCTCCATTTTCATGATAAATTTCATGATAAATATTTCTCCATCTCCTCACTACCAACCTGCAGGTGCCCTTAGGTCTAAAATTAGTCTCTTGTTGGGGCGCCTGGGTGGCGCAGTCGGTTAAGCGTCCGACTTCAGCCAGGTCACGATCTCACGGTCCGTGAGTTCGAGCCCCGCATCAGGCTCTGGGCTGGTGGCTCGGAGCCTGGAGCCTGTTTCCGATTCTGTGTCTCCCTCTCTCTCTGCCCCTCCCCCGTTCATGCTCTGTCTCTGTCTGTCCCATAAATAAATAAAAACGTTGAAAAA
>NW_024421564.1:5943-6819 GCF_014898765.1 Herpailurus yagouaroundi | reverse complement strand
ATAAATAAATAAAAACGTTGAAAAAAAAATTAAAAAAAAAATAAAATTAGTCTCTTGTAGGCATCGTATAGATTGGTCTTATTTTTTTGGTCTGATATCTTGAAACACTCAAAATTTTAGAAACATTTAAATGTTCATTCCTCAGGTTATAATTATTATCTTATTGTGAAGCTGTGTAGCTTTGTAGCAATTATTATCTAATTGTAGCTTTGTAGTATATTTGGAAAGGTGGAAGTATGAGGACTTCAGATTGGTACTTCTTAAGATTTTTTGGTTACTTGGAGTCCTTTGTGGTTCCACATGATTCCTAGAATTTTTTCCTATTTATGTAAAAAATGTGATTGACATTTTGGTAGGGATTACCCTGAACGTGTAGACTGCTTTGAGTAGTATGGACATTTTAACACTAAGTCTTCCAAACCAGAGAAATGGGATATTTTTCTTTCATTTGTTTGTGTCTTCCTTAATTTCTTAAATTAATGCTGTGTAGCTTTCAGCTTGTTTTATGTCCTTTGTTCAGTTTATTAAGTGTTATTCTTTTTTATGATATTGCAAATTGAATTGTTTTCCTAATTTCTTATTCATATACTTTATTTTTAGTGTATACAGACACCACAAATTTTTGTAACCTGCAAATTTACTTTTATTTATTTAATTATATTATTATAGAATTCATTTATTCTAGAATGTGTGTGTGTGTGTGTGTCAGAGGTAGAGAGAGAGAGAGAGAGAGAGAGAGAGAGAGAGAGAGACTGTGTGTGTATCCTGTAGGGTTTTCTATATATAAGAACATGTCACCTGCAAAGATTATTTGGATGTTTTCTATTTTTGTTTCTTCTATAATTGTTCTGGCTAGGACTTCTTTTTTTTTTTTTT
>NW_024421564.1:0-5843 GCF_014898765.1 Herpailurus yagouaroundi | reverse complement strand
TTTTTTTCAACGTTTTTATTTATTTTTGGGACAGAGAGAGACAGAGCATGAACGGGGGAGGGGCAGAGAGAGAGGGAGACACAGAATCGGAAACAGGCTCCAGGCTCCGAGCCACAAGCCCAGAGCCCGACGCAGGGCTCGAACTCACAGACCGCGAGATCGTGACCTGGCTGAAGTCAGACGCTTAACCGACTGCGCCACCCAGGCGCCCCTCTGGCTAGGACTTCTAATACCACATTGAACAGAAGTGGTGAGAATGAGCATCCTTGCCTGGTTCCTCATCTTAGAGGAAAAACTTACAGTTTTTCACCATTACATAATAATGTAATAATAACATAATAATTAAAAATGTTAACATAAATAACATAATAATTAACAATGTTAATTATTGGATTTTCATGTATGGCCTTTATCACATTCAGGTACTATATTTCTATTCCCAATTTGCTGAGGGTATTTATCATGCAACAGTGCTCAATTTTGTTAAATTCTTTCTCTGCATCTATTTAGATAATTGTGTTTTTATTTATTTTTTAAAATTTTATTCCCATATAGTTAACATACAGTGTTATGTTAGTTTTGGGTTTACAGTGTAATAATTTATCAATTCCATACATTATTCCATGCTTATCATGGGAAAGGACATTACGGAGGACACTCGTTGGGATAAGCACTGCCTGTTATATGTAAATGATAAATCACTAAATTCTATTCCTGAAATCATTATTACACTATATGTTAACTAACTTAGATTTAAATTAATATACATATTAATTTTTATAATATATTAATTTTTAAAATTTTCCTTTCTGCTGAAAGTTATGAGAAGATATTTTAAGAAAACTTCAGGGTAAGTTACAGACAATTAAAAAGAATTCAAATGAAATCATAAATAAATCAAGTAGGTTGTTTTTTTTTCCCAACGTTTTTTATTTATTTTTGGGACAGAGAGAGACAGAGCATGAACGGGGGAGGGGCAGAGAGAGAGGGAGACACAGAATCGGAAACAGGCTCCAGGCTCCGAGCCGTCAGCCCAGAGCCCGACGCGGGGCTCGAACTCACGGACCGCGAGATCGTGACCTGGCTGAAGTCGGACGCTTAACCGACTGCGCCATCCAGGCGCCCCTAAATCAAGTAGGTTTAATAGACCTATAGTCCTTTGAGGAATAAAAAGGTCACTTAAAAACTTGGCAAGTTTAATTTTCATAATATGGCTCAATTAATGCCAAACAATGGAGTCTGATCAGTATATATATACCAATGTCTATATCTATATCTATACACACACACACACACATACGCACACACACACACGCACACACACACACACACACACACACATATATATACACATATATATATTCTTAATTCCCTTCACCTATTTTATCCTAGCTTATCCAAGTTGTTTTCTCTTATTACATTGAGGGTCATGAGATGCCTGGCGTAAGTTAACGTCTGTTGTTAATTGGGACACAAAATACCCTGTAGTCCTTCTGAGTCCTAGAGTTACTAACCAGTTGCCTATTTTCCATCTTTTAGAAATCTGCTTTGGTGGCATCTTGTATTATTTCCATGGTATATAGTTCTACTTTTTGGAAAGGGAAGGGAGAAGAGTCTACACAGTCTTATCCAGTACAAATATCTTCGCTTCAGTTTCAGTATCCCTAAACAAACCTACCATAAAGTAATTTGAGTTATCTTTGTAAGAGTCTACTCAGGTCTCTTTTATAATTAAAATCCTTTAATAGTTTCCAATCTATTTGACGAGTTACATCAAAATTTCCAGGGATACTTGTTAAAATGCATATTCATAGGTCTTACCCACACCAATTGAATGAGATTCTTTGAAAAAACATAATTTTAATGAATTTTTATATTAATATTACAAAATCATGAGAAAAGGGAAGATGGCGGTGTAGGATGATGCTGGGATCACCTCGTCCTGCTGATCACTTAGATTCTGCCCACTTCGGCCTAAATAACCTAGAAAACTGATGGAAGACTAACAGAATGGATTCTCAGGAGCCATGAATAGGCAAGAGGCCCACAGAAGAGGATAGGAAGGGCAGAGAGGAGGTGTGTGCTACATGGACTGGTGGGACAGAGCCAGGGTGCTAGAGGGCCAATGCGCCAGGCAAGGCAGAGCCCCCGAAGTCTTGCTTGCAAAAGTGGAGGGGTCAAACTGCATGGGTTCTGACAGCCAGCAGGACATAACATCTGGAATGTTAAAAGTCAACCGCTTCGCTTTCAGAGAGCAGGGAAGGTGAGAGGATGCCAGGAGGGAGAGATGTTGAGCCCCAGAAGGACAGAGCTGGGGGTGGTGAGGAAGAAAGGCAATGGAAAGTGCAATATCCCTCTCCCATCACCCAGCCGAAATTCCAAAGGAAACCAGTTCCTGTCACCGATCTTCCTTGCACCCTGCAAATTCCCAATGTTGTGTTTCTGTGGATCCATCCCTCCCATGGGCCTGCCTCCCTCCCTGTGCTGCAGGGCTCCTCCCACAGGGGACCACCAACAGCAAAGCTAGCTAAGCCAGCCCCTACCACCCCAGTGCACCATGCGGATCCACCCCTCTAATATGCCCTTGGCCAGACCCATCAAAGCAGCTCTACAAGCCTGGCAGTATGCAAGCAGCCCAGACAGGGGCCACACCACTCCACAGTGAGTCCTGCCCCTGGGAGAGGGGAAGATAAGGTACACACCAGTCTGACTGTGGCCCCAGTGGTGGGCTGGGGGCAGACATCAGGTCAGACTACGGCCCTGCCAACCAACACAAGTTTCCCCGTACAGCACAAAGGAAGTGCCCTGCAGTTGGGAGCTACCACAAGGACTACCCAACATGACGAAATGGAAGAATTCTCCTCAAAAGAAACTCCAGGAAGTAGCAACATCTAACAAATTGATCAAAAACGATTTAGAAAGAAAACAGAACAAGAATTTAGAATAATAGTCATAAAATTAATCGCTGGCCTTGAAAAAAGAATAGAACACAGCAGAAAATCTATTGCTACAGAGATCAAGGGACTAAGAAATAGTCATGAGGAGCTAAAAAAAGCTATATGAGGTGCAAAATAAAATGAAGGCAGCCATAGCATGGATTGAAGAGGTAGAGGAGAGAATAGGAGAATTAGAAGATAAAATTATGGAAAAAGGGGAAGCTGAGAAAAAGAGAGATAAAAAAAAATCCTGGAGTATGAGGGGAGAATTAGAGAACTAAGTGATGCAATCAAATGGAAGAATATCCGCATCATAGGAATTCCAGAAGAGGAAGAAAGAGAGAAAGGGGCTGAAGGTGTACTTGAACAAATAATAGCTGAGAACGTCCCTGATCTGGGGAAGGCAACAGACATTGAAATCGAGGAGGCACAGAGAACTCCCTTCAGACGTAACTTGAATCGATCTTCTGCTTGACATATCATAGTGGAACTGGAAAAATACAAGGATAAGGAGAAAATTCTGAAAGCAGCTAGGGATAAACAGGCTCTAACTTCCAAAGGGAGACCCATGAGAGAAGTGGCAGACCTATCTACAGAAACTTAGCAGGCCAGAAAGGAATGGCAAGAAATCTTCAATGTGATGAACAGAAAAAACATGTGGCTGAGAATCCTCTATCCAGAGAGTCTGTCATTCAGAATATAAGGAGAGATAAAGGTTTTCCCAAACAAACAAAACTGAAGGAATTCATCACCACTAAACCAGCAATACAAGACATCCTAAGGAGGACTTTGTGAGTGAAATGTTGCAAGGACCACAAAGTACCAGAGACATCACTAAAAGTATGAAAACTAGAGACATCACAATGACTCTAAACCCATATCTTTCTATAATAACACTGAATGTAAATGGACTAAATGCGCCAACCAAACGACATAGGGTATCAGAATAGATTAAAAAAAAAAAGACCCATCTATTTGCTGTCTACAAGAGACTCATTTTAGATCTGAGGACACCTTCAGGTTGAAAGTGAGGGGATTGAGAACTATCTATCATGCTACTGTAAGTCAAAAGAAAGCTGGAGTAGCCATACTTATACCAGACAAACTAGATTTTAAAGTAAAGGCTGTAACAAGAGAAAAAGAAGGGCATTATATAATAATTGCAAGGTCTATCCGTTAGGAAGAGCTAACAATTATAAATGTCTATACACCAAATATGGAAGGCTCCAAATATATAAAACAATCACAAACATAAGCAACCTTATTGATAAGAATGTGGTCATTGCAGGGGACTTTAATACTCCACTTACAACAATAGATAGATCATCTAGACACAGGGTCAATAAGGAAATAAGGGTCCTGAATGATACATTGTATCAGATGGACTTGACAGATATATTTAGAACTCTGCATCCCAAAGCAACAGAATATACTTTCTTCTCGAGGTACACAGAATATTCTCCAAGATAGATTACATACTGGGTCACAAAACAGCCCTTCATAAGTATAAAAGACCTGAGATCATACCATGCACATTTTCAGACAACAATGCTATGAAACTTGAAATCAACCACAGGAAAAAGTCTGGAAAACCTCCAAAAGCATGGAGGTTAAAGAACACCCTCCTAAAGAATGAGTGGGTCAACCAGGCAATTAGAGAAGAAATTAAAAATTCATGGAAACAAATAAAAATGAAAAGACAATAATGCAAACACTTTGGGATGCAGCGAAGTCAGTCCTGAGTGGAAAATACATTGCAATCCAGGCCTATCTCAAGAAACAAGAAAACTCCCAAATACAAAATCTAACAGGACACCTAAAGGAAATAGAAGCAAAATAGCAGAGACAGCCTAAATCCAGCAGAAGAGAAATAATAAAGATCAGAGCAGAAATAATATACAATCTAAAAAAAAAAAACTGTACAGCAGATCAATTAAACCAAGAGTTGGTTTTTTGAAAAAATAAACAAAATTGATAAACCTCTAGCAAGGCTTCTCAATAAGAAAAAGGAGATGACCCAAATATATAAAATCACGAATGAAAATGGATTACACCCAAACCCTCAGAAATACAAGCAATTATCAGGGAATACTATGGAAAATTATATGCCAACAACTGGATGTCCTGGAAGAAATGGACAAATTCCTAAGCACCCACACACTTCCTGAACTCAAACAGAAAGAAATAGAAAACTTGAAGAGACCCATAACCAGTAAAGAAATTGAATCAGTCATCAAAAGTCTCCCAACAAATAAGTGTCCGGGACCAGATGGCTTCCCTGGGGAATTCTACCAGACATTTAAGCAGAGATAATACCTATCCTTCTGAAGCTGTTCCAAGAAATATAAAGGGAAGGAAAACTTCCAGGCTCATTCTCTGAATCCAGCATTACTGTATTCCCCAAGCAGAATGAGACCCAGCAAAAAAGAGAATAGGCCAAGATCCCTGATGAATATGGAAGCAAATATTCTCAACAAGATACTAACAATTTTAATTCAACAACATATAAGAATTATTCACATGATCAAGTGGGATTCATTCCTAGGATGCAGGGCTGGTTCAACATTCACAAATAAATCAACGTGATACATCACATTAATAAAAGAAAAGAAAACAACCATATGATCCTGTAAATCGATGAAGAGAAAGCATTTGACAAAATTCAGCATCCTTTCTTAATAAAAACCCTTGAGAAAGTCGGGATAGAAGGAACATACTTAAAGATCATAAAAGCCATTCACGAAAAGCCCACAGCTAATATCATCCTCAATGGGGAAAAACTGAGAGCTTTCTCCCTGAGATCAGGAACATGACAGGGATGTCCGCTCTCACCGCTGTTGTTTAACATAGTGTTGGAAGTTTCTAGCATCAGCAATCAGACAACAAAAGGAAATCAAAGGCATCAAA
>NW_024421563.1:0-7282 GCF_014898765.1 Herpailurus yagouaroundi | reverse complement strand
ACACACACACACACACACACACACACACACACACACACACACACACAAAGATCAATGGCTAAATTTCAACGTTTATTTATTTTTGGGACAGAGAGAGACAGAGCATGAACGGGGGAGGGGCAGAGAGAGAGGGAGACACAGAATCCGAAACACGCTCCAGGCTCCGAGCCATCAGCCCAGAGCCCGACGCAGGGCTCGAACCCACGGACCGCGAGATCGTGACCTGGCTGAGGTCGGACGCTTAACCGACTGCGCCACCCAGGCGCCCCAAGATCAATGGCTAAATTTAACAACAGATTAGATATTGTTGAAGAGAGAATTAGTGAAAAGGTCCAAAGACATTACCCAAAATACTGCAAAGAGAGACAATACCAGAAAAAAAAATACAAAAGAGAAATTAAGACACAGAGGAGATAAGGTCCAGCAGACATTTATTCAGAGTCCCAGAACAAGAAGAGACAGAGTGGGAGAGAAGTGATATTTTGTGTATATGTGTATACGTGTGATAATTGTTTTATGTATTTATTTTAATTCCAGTTAATTCACATCAGTGTTATATTAGTTTCAGGTGTACAATCTAGTGATTCAACAATTCCCTACATCACCCAGTGCTCATCACAAGTGCACCTCTTACTCTCCATCACGGAGCCTTCCAGATGCCAACCACAGATTCCAATAAGCCCAACGAAACCCAATCACAAAAGAAACCCACCTCCAGACAAATTGTGCAGTAAAACTTCATAAAATTAAGACAGAGAAAACATCTTAAAAGCAGCCAGAGGGAAAACAAAGATTACCTTCAAAGACTGGCAGCTGTCTCCCCAATTGCAACAGTGGAGGCCAGAGACAATGTCATGAGGTCTTCACATATTAAGAGAAAATGATTGCCAGCCTCAAATTACAGTCTCAGTGAAAACATCTTTTGCAAATGGGAGCCAAACAAAATCATTTTCAAACAAAAACTGAGAGAATTTGCTACCAGGAGATACTCGTTAAAAGAAATTCTAAAGAATGTTCTGCAGGAGGAAGAAAGGTAATCCCAGATGAAAGATCAGAGATGCAAGAAGGAAAAAGACCAAAGTAACCAAGATGTGGACAGAACCAAATTAACACCATTGGTACAAAACAGCAAAAATGCCTTGTGAGGTTTTTTTTAAGAGGAATAAAATGTATGGCAGTAATCATTTATAATCAGGAGGGAGGTAAATGCAGTTAAAGCTTTCCAGAGTAACCACTCGAAAAACATGAACAGGGTGCATAAATTCAGAACCAGGAAAGGGGAAATGATGGGTTGATTTAACTGAAAACAAGGTAAGAAAGGAAAGAAAACACAACATAGAAACAAGCCCTCCTAAGAGATGTAGACGCAAATAGCTCAGAGGTAGCATTAAACATGAAGGAAATTTCCCAGCTAAAAGTCTGATTGTCAGACTGAATAGAAAACACAGTCCAGCTGTATGCATGCCATTTGCAATAGACCCACATAAGATATAAAGATACAGAAAGCTAGAAAAGCTATGTAGTGCAAATACCAAGAGAAAGTTGATACAGACATCAGATATGTATACAAGTATATAATATATACACATTTGTATATGTATGAATATTATATCATACATATATATACACACAATATATCATACAAAATGTCTTCATTTTCATTAAGACACCACCCTAAGCAAAAGGAAGGACGGAGGTGTGCTTAAAGAAGGATGAAGAGAGACCACAGTGGGAGAAAGTCCAGTATGCTTGTATCCTGAGAAGAAGAATCCAGCAGAGGGGCGCCTGGGCAGCTCAGTCCAACTTCGGCTCAGGTCATGACCTGACAGTTTGGGAGTTCGAGACCCACATCCGGCTCTGCGCTGCGCGCGTGAAGCCTGCTTGGGATTCTCTGTCTCCCTCTCTCTGCACCTCCCTGGCACTCTCTCTCAAAAAAAAAAAATAAATAAACATTAACAACAACAACAGAAAATAGTAATCCAGCGGAAAAGGAAAAACTGGGGATGCAAGAGAGAACTGACACGATGCTCCTGAGCGGGGGGAGCAGGGCTAGGATCCTGTGCACCAGCAGAGGGCCAGCCGCAGACGAGAACACGGCCAGGAGCGTCCGCGGTCGGGCAGGAAGGCACGGCTGGGTGCTATGGGTGCAGCTGCTGTAAGATGTAGTAGTAAGGAGCTTCTCTTCTGATCGCTTGAATGCTCTCAAAAGCATAGGAAACAAGGTCATCGTTGAGAATGAGGGCAGAAAGGCCATGCTGGAAATGCGTGGACAGACAGGAAGTGAGAAATGAGCACTTGACAGAGGAGCTCAGTCACCATTTGCCACGTAAACGAATGAATGGCAAACACACGGCTAGTCATCGTGCAGGCCTGTCAGGCAACGCGAGGGTCCACCTGGGCTTAGTGGCCATACGTTTAAAATGGCTGCATGTTTTCCTCCAAACTTGTGCTTTTGGGCTTAACGCCACACAGAGACAAGCCTGGGGACAAACCAACAGGCTAAGGATGGCCAAGCAGAAGAATCTTGTTAAGCCGCTAAAGCCACCCTCTTTGGCTTTCGCTCCCTCTTGGCTTCTTGTGCAGGAACGGTAAACATCTTTGTATTTTCATCCACTGGCGTCCAGGTTGCCTGCTGCTTACTGCTAGGATCATCTTAGCTGACGCAGTGTGATTGCATATCCCACCCCCTAAGGCCTCAACAAAAAGGCCTTGGGGCACCTGGGTGGCTCAGTCGGTCGAGCTTCAAACTTCGGCTCAGGTCATGATCTCACGGTTCGTGAGTTCAAGCCCCGCATCAGGCTCTGTGCTCAGAGCCTCGAGCCTGCTTTGGATTCTGGGTCTCCCTCTCTCTCTGCCCCTCCCCCTCTTGTGCTCTGTCTCTCTTTCAAAAAAAAAAAAAAAAAAGCCTTGCATCAATTTGGGGTCTCCAGAACACAATGTCCACACCAAACCACCGGAGGATTCAGACTTCTTGAATTCATCTCCTTTTCCTTCAGCCTCATCAAAGCATCAGTGAAAACCAGCATGTAACATTTAGCTCTGACCGCGGGCCAACCCACACTGGTGTTCGGGCAACAACTGAGATATTTTGCCTTGGTTCCCATATTCTGACCTCCTCCTTTGCCCCAACCAGCCACCCCAAACTTACTGGTATAAATGCCAGCCATTTTATTAAATTCATGGAGTCTGTGGATCAGGAAGTTAGGTAGAGGACAACAGAGATAGCTTGTCTCTGAGCCACTATGTCTGGGGACTCAGCTGGAAAGACTCAAACCACTGGGGGAACATGAATGGCTGGAGACTAGGACCATATGGAGCTTTCTTCACTTATGATCTGACACTGGGGCCTGGGATCACTCAAGGACTGGCCCCCCGCAGCTGCCGACAGAATACCCACACCCCTCTTCTCCGTGCAGCTCGGGTTGCACAGAGTGGTATGTCCTGGGAGACAACACCAGGGCTGGGGATGTTTCAGGAGAACCAGGACTTCCCAGCCTTATGTGTTAGACTCCTCTTGCTGCTGTAACAAGTTACCACCAACTTAGTGCTTTCAAACAATACAAATTCATTACTTTACAGTTTGGGGGTCAGAAGCCCCAAATGGGTTTCCCTAGGCTAAAACTGAGGTGCTGGCAGGACCCACCTTTCTTCTGGAGGCTCTAAGGGGGACCTTGTTCCTTTACCTTTTCCAATTTCTAGAGGCTGCCCGCATTCCTCGGCCTGTGACCCCTTCCCCCATCCTCAAAGCTAGCAGTGCCTCATCTTCAAACCTCCCCTTGCCTCTAACGCCCTTGCCTCCCTCCTATAAGGACCTTTGTGGTTACACGGGGCCCATCGGATGATCTTCCCATCTCGAGAGCCTTAACTTGACCCTTAACAAAATCCAAGTCCATTCTGCCATGTAAGGTAACACAGTCACAGGTTCTGGGGATTAGGAGTGGACATCCATAGGGGCCAGGGGGAGGGCATTATTCCACCTGCTACACTGCGAAAGTCACACCACATCACTTGCACTGCACGCTATTGGTCAAAACAGTCTTAACCAGCCCTGAGTCCAGAGGAAGGGACACAAATCAACCTCTCAATGGAAGGAATGCCAATGACTTCGTGTCCATGTTGGTGAAACAGATCCGCCGTCATTCCTATGGTGGCTGTCCCATGTCTACTATTCAGGGAGGGGCTCCGCTCCCACTCTCAACTCAGCAGGATGAACACACAGAGACGGACAATCTAATGATTCCACAGATGTGACTGAAGGCAAAAAAACAGACAGTGCGGTCGCATTTCAAACAATGTTGCATAAAACAATACATCCTCTCATTGTGCAGAGTCAAGCGAATCTTACTTCACAATTTTTCCTCCTTGAAAATTAGATGGGAACTGTGCAAGTTTTGTGGGTATTTTAGGAATACATCCCTTGCATAAACTGTGACCACTCGGTTGGATTCTGTTAAGGATCCAAGACACAACATAATACGAAGAAAGAAAACAGGGGAGATGTGAAAATTACATCCAACTTCTAGCGGAAGGATTAAAGACTCACCAAATGATCGCCTTCCCTCAAAATACGAGTTGCCCATGCTGTTGGCATTGAAGGAATGTTTCTTCGGTTGAAATCAAGCATTATTAGTAAACAGCAGTTGTAGGAACTCGAAGTGGCTAAATTGTAGGCTTTGTTGGAAACAGGCCTGAATAGAACATATTAGCATACATTGTAGTTTTTATGGTTAAGCCGCAGTGTTAAATATCAAACTGTGCTAAACAATTGCCTTCCACACAGCGGCTAAATTGAACTACCTGTTATATCAGTTTAGTAAATTGTCAAAACTGGAGAAGTCAGCAATTTCAATGGATGTGTTTGTAAAATATCCCGAGGTACCCTGGCTTAACGTCAGCGAACAAAACAGCCCCAGAGTGTTAAAAGCTGGTCTGTTAAAATAAAGATTAGCAAGGGGGTAAATACAAGATTAACGTGAAAAAGTAAAGTCAATATATTGTAAAATCAAACATAGCATGCTCAGTTTGCATTTCATGTCCGAAGAAGATTGTATTCTGTCTTGCTTTGCCCTAAATTAAGTTTTACATCAAGTAAGTTTTGTCTTACTATTGTACACTCAAGCAACTGGACGCTGAATTTTGCCCAGTGAAACTAACCATCACTATTTGTTTCCATCGATCTTTGATCCTGGATATTTGGCACATTTTGTTAAGTGGGGGAGGGGGTGGGATGGGAGGCTTAAGCAAAGGTATACCCTCGTGATTTCATGATTTTTGCTCAATTTTATACATGCTTTGAGAATACTGAGCATTTCAGGCAGGCCTCTCCCTTCCATCTTAAATGGATGTTGTACATCACCCAGCGTGTATTTAATATCCTAAGAGTAAGTTGTTTCGGTGTGGTTTAGTTCTGTCAAATGTGAAATTAAACATATGTATTAGACAGTGTTGGATGCTTATGTAATCGTTGAATCTGATCATAAAACCTTATTTGAGGTCTGGTCATTCAAAACTTACCACCTGAAATCATTTGAAATGGTCAAGCATTAACTAACAAACAGTTTGCTTGTGTCTTCGATAGTACAAGAATATGGCTAGAAGATAAAACAAGCTTGTCCTTACCACTTCCCTCTGCCTCTCCTACTTGGATCCCACCTACATAACTGGGAATCATGTTATTGTGTTTGATACTTTTTTTTTCTAATGACAAAAACACACAAGCTCGCTCGTGGTTGAAAATTCACAAAATACAAACCAACTAAGTCAAAAAGTAAGTCCTCCATAATAATTTACCTTAAACCCCCTCCATTGGATCCCATTCTCACTCCTCCAATCGAAAGAAATCTGAATTGGTGCAAAGAGGCCAATACAACGATTAACACATAAAAGTGTTAGAGGAGAATTTTTCAAACACCTTCCAACAGTCCCATGGCCAGGATCTGATCAGAAGAAGGCCGAGTTTACCCCTCCCATCAGTGGGCATTCAAGCCAGTACCATTAGAATCTCTAAGCCAGGAGGACTCCAAAGGACAATGGGTCATGCAATCAAACATAACATAATGCAGGTTGAGATAAATCGAGGAAAAATGAAGTGCTGAGGGAATGCAGGATCAGAGATGGCCTCAGAAGAGAAACATTTGAGTGGGACTTGGAATGATAAATGAGCTATCAAGAAGCCACCAAGTCAAGGGAGCCACATCCAAAAGAGACAGAATACAAAGCAAAGCACAGAGTCAGTTGTGAAGTCCAATACAGAGAGTGATCAGGTCACAGAAGAAGTGCCTTAATGACCTACTCTTAAATCAAGAGTCAAGCCAGACAGCAAGTTGATCTATTCTTTTGTTCTAGCTTTTTCTTATGAGGCCATATCAGGGCATTCTAGAAAATTTAATATCATAAAACATTTCCAGAATCTACCAGCCAGGATTGTTTTAACTGCAGTTGACAGAAACCCAACTGAAACCAGCAAAACATGGGAATTTAGTAACTCACACAACTGAGAAGCTTAGTGTGTATAGGCCAATTCAGGTAAAGCTGGATCTAGGTGCTTGTTTCTGTCTCTGTCTGCTTCTCTTTCTCTAGTCTGTGCATATCTTCCTCTCCTTGAATGTTCTCTTCATTCTTTCCTACTGTAGATAGACTCTTTCCATAACACAGGAGGATAGCTTCTGGCGGCCCCAGGCCAACATCCTTACAACTTGCCAACATAAATGAAAAGCACGGTCCTCCCCCAGGAGATCTAGTAGAAAACCCTCAGGGAAGCATCTCTGTGGCCTAGATGGGGCGAATGTCCATCTGTAAACCAATCACTGTGACCGGAAGGATGTAGTACTAGGGTTGGCCTAGCATTGGTCACACGTCCACATGAGGGAACGAGGTGGCACGAGTCACAGTAATAGACAGACACGTGAGGTGTGAGAACAGCTTCCTGGAGGAAGAAGAGCAGGATGGGAGAATGTGCTTGGCGGATAACAGTTTTAACTATCACAGCTTATCTTTCAGATACTTGGGGGGGCTTCTTCCATCCCAAAAATGGAGATACAGCATCATACTCCTCCAGACAGTCACCTGGGCAGGACGGCAAGCAGGCAACAATCCTCCTACAATACACACTGATGAGAAGTATGCTAAAGACACATTCCTGTCAGCACCTAAAAGACCCTCTAGACAAAGATTTTCACCAAATTCTATTTTGAATTCCAAAACAGAGAACCAGAAAATCCAATCACTCCCCAACCAAACACACACACACACACACACACACACACACACACACACACACACA
>NW_024421562.1:0-4630 GCF_014898765.1 Herpailurus yagouaroundi | reverse complement strand
GTCCTGTTCAGCCAAGTGCAAAAGGTCTTTCAAGAGTGAGCTACACGTCTCACAGGGCTGGGCCTCCTGGAAGGACGGGCCTGGCTTTGGAGTCCTGACCTGTGATGCTCCTACAGAAACACTGTGCCCTGAAGGGGCCTCCTCGTCCCGGGCTCCATGCCAGCAACCTGTAAACAGAGAAATGCTGGTCAAGCGCACGCTGACCTTGTTGGGACGAGGCAGCCTCATCGGGAATGTGTGTCGGACACGCCCACGGATGAGGCCAGGGGACTGCTCACGGGCCAGGGGAACTTGAGACGGTGAAAGGAAGGCCTTCTGTGCAGAGCTCACCCTGGCCAGCGCCCATGATGGGACAGCCCTGCCTCTGGGGAAGGATACCAGGGCGGGGTGAGTTCAGGGAGGACAGGGGGGTTCCCCAACTCTCTCCTCTGCAAATGACTTTCAACAAGGCCACGGCTGCCAGTGACTGGTGAGCACTGGGTAGAAGACTGAGTTCACACCTAGAAATGTGTGCTTGCAACACAGCAGCTGGTGTTTAGAGACTATTTAAAGATAGGTGCAGCCATCACAATACCTCAAGGGTAGGTCATATGTCAAGTGTACTGCAAAGTGAGCAGAAGTGAAAGGATAATGGAGGGAAGCCACAAAAGTGGGGGAGCTGGGAAGTGCAAGGTTAGAAATGATGACAGGAAAGAACAGGTAGAAATAAGGTATGACCACGCTCCCTGGCATCATACGATGGTAAAGCCAGCTGTGACAACACACCCATTCCCAACTCTGCAGCCCCAGGGCCATTTCCTGTAGCTGGTGATGAAGTAAGGTCCAGGCTGTCAGGCACCAAGGCCCCTCCACCTCTTCAAGATGAGCACTTACATGGGACCTGGAACGGGCCACCCTAGATGAAACACAGGAAGACAGAGTAGACTGCACGGCCCCCAGAGTCAGTGATCCAACACATGACATCCCACATTCTAAAACCAAAAGAACCTCAGAGGAGGGTCTCACAGAACCAGTGGTCTCTACGAGTAGAGAGCACGTTGGTGGCTGGAAGTTCCAACACAGGGGTGCCCCTAAGAAACGTCAGCAAGGAGGGGAAGGCCTTGAGCACAGAGGCTCCGTGCTTCTGAACAGAATAACCTGACCAGGGACAAGCAAGGCCACTGGGATTTCTCAGACAAGCTTGGAGCAGAGGTGCACGCAGCCCGGACCTGGCCCCCTTAAACCTGTGATTGTGGGAAAGCCGGAGCTCCTGACCCCGAGGGAAGGGGAAAGCCGGAGCTAAGCCCTGGACGCTGGAGTGGGTGCGAGGGCCTTACCTAGTGATGACAAAAGTGCAAAGGTCTCCAGCATCACACTGTGGTACAGGCGTCTCTGAGCCTCATCAAGGAGCCCCCACTCCTCCTGGGAGAAGCGCACGGCCACGTCTGTAAAAACCACAACCCCCTGCCAAAACAGGGAGGCTTCTTCAATCGATGTGCAGCTTCTCTTTCCGGAATGTTCATACTGCCACCTGCTTCCATCCCCTCCTTGCCCTTGCTCTCCACCCCGACTTCCCAGTGTGGAGGAGATACAGGGTCTGGTGGCACTGGCACTTCCCTTGTCCTCACTGCCACTGATTGCTGTGTCCAGAAAAACACAAGCGAGGAGGGTGCAGGAAAGCGCCGCCCAGGCTCTGGGCCCGCAGTGGGGGCTCTCTGTCTCTTTCAGCAGTAAATTATGCTGAGGTCCCCCAGATCCTACATCCCGGCCAACACAACTTGAACTTACCTCTCCCACATAAGCGCCCCTCCTCCTCCTCACCTGCCCATCATTCTTGGTCTGAACCTCTCTCCATATCTGGTCCCTCCACTTCTGCAACTTGGTTACTGAGACCGCAGCCCACTCTGCGGGTAATTTCTGTGCCTTCCCAACACACCGCTGTTGCACATAGAATCCAGGCAGGAGTGTGCAAGTGGAATCAGCATCCTATTTTGCCCCGTCCTGCCCCAGAAACCCAAGTTCCCCGGTGCCAGGGTCCTTTTGTGGTTCTCCCCACGTGCCACCCGTGTGTACTCCCCCTCCCAAACCTAACGTGAGCACCTCACAGACTCCCAGCCCTCTGCTGCATCATCACTACCCTGCTGTCCTACAAGCAGTCACAGCCTGCCTTTACCTGACCCGCATGTGAAGTCCAGCGACACTGAACTCCACACCCAAGGCCCAGCAATGCTCCTGGCTGCTTCATTTTAACCTCAACTAACCTACCAGGTCTATCAGCCTCAACGAAGCAACACAGGCCTGACCCAAAGTCACCACCAAACACTGAGGACTCCATGGAAAGATCATGCGCCCTGGCCTGAGCTAACTAACACCTGACCTCCTTCGTGGAGATGCTTCAACACCTACTGCACACCGCTGACCCCTCGGAAGCCTTCAGACTCCTCACCTGTATCCCACACGGGCATGCCCCCCACAGCTACTCTGCTTTTTCATCTGCCTTTGTGACGTCCACCACCACCAACCAGGCTCCCAGAAGAGATTCAAATCTCCTTCTTCCCCTTCCTGCTTCCACACCCTAATGATGGCCCCTCTGGAAACTAATGCCCGGCTATACCGCAGTGCACATGCCGGCCACTGTCTCTGGCTGTCTGCAACCTAGAAGCCTCCCCTGAACTCCAGACCTGTGCGTCCGACTGCTAAGAGGGTGCCTCTAGTCGGGAGTCTCTGGACCATGTGACATCAGTGGCAAAACCTGACTTCCTATACCAACTGACTACTGACTTCCCCGTCTCAACTGACAGGACATCCATTCTTCCAGAGAAAGCCAAAATCCTTGGGGTTGCCCCTGACGCCCCCTTCCATCTCGTCCCCCCACACCCTTGCTCGCCACATCACTGAACATGGGCTACTCCATCTGGAACACATCCAGAAGGCAGCTGGTCCTCCACCTCCACAGCCACCAGCCCTGTGGAGCCATCAGCAGAGGTCACCTGCGCAGTCCCAGGAGGCCCCCCACTATCCCCACCTTCGTCGAGGCGCTCATGCACACTGCAGCTGCACACAGCCTGTGAAGATCAGGTCACCTGCCTCCTCAGCTCAGAACCTTCTCCTACTTCCTTCAGATTAAAGGCTCACCACCTCAGGCTGTAACTGTGGACCTGGTAACTATATGCCCCTCAACACTCCCCCCGCTGCCCCATATTCCCACTGTAGGTAAGAGCCTCGCAGTTCCCTGATCATTCCAACTCACTCTCACCCCCATCACTTGAACATTCTGGATCCTGTGCCCAGGACACCCTTCCACATCTTACCCCATTGGTTGTCACACATGGGCAATGCTCCATAGAATCCAGGGATGAGTTCAAGACCCTGGGCTTTGATGAGACCACAGGGACTTTAGACCCAAGGGAGGGAGAAAAGGTGAGCAATCTCAGGACACCATCATTCTTTATATGGGAGTGGCAAAACCATCAGGGGGACAACTGGGGTGTCCTCCAACTGTCACATCCTCCATGCACCTGTACAGGATCCATAAGCATTTCTGCAAATGCCATGGGAACCTGTGGGAAGAGGGAGGCCATGAGAAAGGGGCAACCATGGTAGGCAACCAACAGACTGAACTGGACCCCCACTACCCCTGCCCTGCCCTGGAGCAAAGTGCTCCCAGCCTGATAACCTAAGCTCTCAGCCCCTCTGACGTCAGTGCCGCTCTTACCAGCGATGTGGTTCTGTAGGAGGAATGAACGTCCCGAGCCTCAATTCCTGGCCCCCACCTCACAGAGCTGATAACAGTATTAAACAGAACTGATGCACACTAACTACCCACAGAGTTAACAAGCCTGTATGTTTCCATTGCAAATAAAGGACAGGGTTCGTAAAATTTGGATTAGTGTTATCTCTGCTTGCGATTTTCAAAAGATGTGTTATACATCGTTCTGTTGTTAGCAAATACCACAGATAAATTAACTTTGCAATTTTCATAAAGTGTTGTTGCTCTTCATTTACCGAATGCATTCATTTCTAGTTTCCATGTATACATATTTACATAAATGTTGGTTAGCTGATGTCTCAATAAATGTTTCATACGTTCTGAATTTAATGAGTTGTAGGGAGAGTCTGAGCGGGCAGCTCAGCTACTCTTCCTTTCAGCAAACAAGCCTACCTGCTGCGTGGCCCCCTGCAGGGCGCTGGCAGGACCCCTTGACTGGAGCACTCCTGCCTTCCTCTTGCCCCCAAGAGTGGAGGTGGTGAGAGAGCAGTGTCCTCATCTGGGACCCAACTGCTCCACAAGTCTGGCTATTTCTTTGTCCCACAGGGACTGTCTCCCAGGATCACCTGACCTGCAGGACTGAGTGTCTCTACCTCCGTCTCCACCCAGGCCAACAAACTTACCACATCCAGGCATTCTTTTCTAGACCCAGGTCAGAATACCTTCTACATCAGGTACGCTCCTTTAGGGAGGGAGCATCAGGGATGCTGAATCCCCCGGGGCACTCCACGTCTCAGCCCTCCTGACGCTCACTGCAGAGCCCACCAGTAATAACGACCTTAAGACCCCCTCCTTGGTCGGGTCCTCAGGCCAGGCTCTGGAGCAGTGCACACCTTCCACACCTCGGACAGCTCCAGCCCAGCTCCCTTCCCCGTCCTCCAG
>NW_024421561.1:0-3327 GCF_014898765.1 Herpailurus yagouaroundi | reverse complement strand
GTCTCACAGGGCTGGGCCTGCTGGAAGGACGGGCCTGGCTTTGGAGTCCTGACCTGTGATGCTCCTACAGAAACACTGTGCCCTGAAGGGGCCTCCTCGTCCCGGGCTCCATGCCAGCAACCTGTAAACAGAGAAATGCTGGTCAAGCGCACGCTGACCTTGTTGGGACGAGGCAGCCTCATCGGGAATGTGTGTTGGACACGCCCACGGATGAGGCCAGAGTACTGCGCATGGGCCAGGGGGACTTGAGACAGTGAGGCCTTCTGTGCAGAGCTCACCCTGGCCAGCGCCCATGACGGGACAGCCCTGACTCTGGGCAAGGACACCAGGGAGAAGTGAGTGCAGGGAGGAGAGGCGGACTCCCTAACTCTCCCTCTGCAAATGACTTTCAACAAGGCCATGGCTGCCGGTGACTGGTGAGCCCTGGGTAGAAGACTGTGTCCACACCCAGAAATGTTCAAGGACCATTTAAGGGTATGTGCAGACTTGCAGGCCATCTTAAGCATAGTTGAAGTCTTGGGAGAGCCCTTCAAGGAGGCAACAGAAGGGAATGCGTGACAGGTGGACACAGAAAGGAGCACACGGGGGACATCGAGAGCTGGAAGTCAGAGTAGAAATAACAATGCGGAAGAAAGGTTGTACATGAGGTGTGGACACTGACCCTGGATCAAAAGTGGGGGACACCAGTTTCCCAATGTGATTTGAATCCAGCTTCAACATACACCCTCACAGCTCTGATGTACTAGGCCCACGTCTGGCTGAGCATGTCCCATCCAGCCCTCAGGCACACAGGGCCATCCCTCTTACTGAAGGTGACCAGCTACGTGCGACCCGGCAGAGATCAGAGCTGGGGGAAAGACGACGCATGCCCACAACAACCCAACCCATGCCTTCCTACATTCCAGAATTACAAGAGCTTCAGAAGAGGGTCCTGCAGAATCAAGCCAGGGGTCTGCACAAGTAATGACCGTATTTGTGGCTGAGATTCCTGGCACGTGGAGGTCCCCAGAATCATAAAGAGAGAGGATGACCTCGGGCACAGAAGTTGCACTGTCCCTGACAGACTTTATGATTTCTGACTCCTTAGCCATACTTTTTGAGGCTTCAGGGCAGCAGAGAACGGGGCACGTGGGGAAAGGTGGTACAGGGCTCACAGCCCAGCCCTGCACCCACAACAAACGTGCCAGGAAAGGAAACAGTACCCACAGCCTTGACAAGATAAGCCCCGATGAGCCCTGGAGGGAGAGGGGGACAGAGCACATCTGAGGGCCTTACCTAGTCATGCGCGAAGTGCAGAGCTCTCCAGCATCACACGGCAGTACAGGCATCAGAGTCTCATCGAGGAGGCCCCACTCCCCCTGGGAGAAACATCCGGCAGAGACCACACAGCCCTTGGCAATCGCGCCAGTTCAGTCCATGCAACCTCTGCGTCTAGGGTCTTCAGTCCTCCCCCCACCGCACCCTCCCCGCACTGTCCCAAAGCGGAAGAGGTGCCGGGCCAACTGGCACTGGGCCCGCTCACTCCCTCCCACTGTGTCTGGCACAAAGTAAACAGGTGGAAAGGGAACAGGAAAGCAAGTGCTAAGCTCTGGGCCAAGCACGGGGGAGCCCCACCCCTTGGGGGTCTCGCAGATCTGGCCTCGCAGACAGCCAAAGTCCGAGCCATCTGTCTGCCATAAATGACCAGCACGGGACCTAGAGCCAACCACTCACACTCCTCCTAGGCTGCTCGTCACTGTATGGACTGTACCTCCCGCACGTCTCCCGTCCCTCCCCTGATGTACCTATTCCCACCCGCTCTGGCTCGCGCTCCATGCATTTCCATGCTATGGTTAAGAGGCCACTGGGCACGTGACATCCAGACAGTGCACGACAAACGCACTCGGCGGTTTTCTTCCCCAGATCACCAGTCTCCTAGGACCAGAAAGCACCTGGCCCTGCTCCTTGCTTCACCCTCACCCTCCAAAGTCTACATGACGACCTCACAGACCCTCGGCCTCTCATCCTTCTGTGCCGCAAATGCTGTCCATTCTCTCCGCTCGGAGCCCAGCTATGCGGAGACCTTCACCCCAATCGTTTCAACATTCTGGATTCTGTGCCAGGACACCCCTCCGAATCCTACCCCGTCTGTTCTCAGACAGGAAGTGATCCATATACTCCAGCACCGAATTTAGACCCTGAGTCTGGTGAAACCACAGGCTTTCCAGACCCAGGGAAGCAGAACAGTAGGGGCAGAGTCTCAGGAGAACGGGAGTGGCGCTGGGAAGTGGGGTTCCTGGGCTCCAAACTAGGAGGGGCTGTGATGGGTCCAAAAGGAGCCCTACCAGACCTCCTTGAGGAACAGTCTAGGATGTCACAGAAATGTTCACAGGGGTGCCTGGGGGACTCAGTCAGTTAAGAGTCCGACTTCAGCTCAGGTCATGATCTTGTGGTGAGTTCGAGCTCCTGTGCTGACAGCTCGGAGCCTGGAGCCTGCTTCAGATTCTGTGTCTCCCTCTCTCTCTGCCCCACCCCTGCTCATGCTCTGTGTGTGTGTGTCTCTCTTCAAAATAAATAAACGTTAAAAAAAATTAAAGAAATGTTTACAAACCCATTCTTTCAAAATGTGTGAATCACAGCAAATTTCTAAAGGACACACCAATCATACATCATGGTGCCAACTAGGGACCGTGAAGGCTGGGACACCCCTCACATACCTCTGCAGGCGCCAGAAGCATTCCTGCCGATGCCACAGGGCCCCAGGAGAGGGAGGCCAAGAGTAAGAGGTAAACAGGACAGGATTCTACAGCCTGGGTTACACTGCAGCCTCTGCCCTGCCCTGGAGCAAGCTGACCTGAGCCAGAGGGTCTAAGTGCAGCTCCCGGTAGCTAAAAGCTGTCTCTTACCTGCTCTGTGAATCTGAGGAAGAACTGAACCTCCTTAAATCTCAACGCTTTATCTGTAAGACGTGGATAAGAAAAGGGCTGATGTTGGTATCAAATATAAGTAATACATGCTATGTATGAACTGTATGGGCCACATGATAAAGTTTCGGACGCGTGTCCAATACAAATGAGGAAGCAGGGTTTGAAACGTTTTTAAAAATATTTTTTAGGGACACCTGGGTGGCTTAGTCGGTTAAGCATTGGACTTCAGCTCAGGTCATGATCTCACGGTTTGTGGGTTCCAGTCCCACGTCGGGCTCCATGCTGACAGATCAGAGCCTGAAGCCTGCTTCAGATTCTGTGTCTCCTTCTCTCTCTGCCCCTCCCCTACTCACACTCTCTCTCTCTCAAAAATAAACATTAAAAAAAATTTTTTTTAACTTTAAATGTATTTTAAATGTTT
>NW_024421560.1:0-6933 GCF_014898765.1 Herpailurus yagouaroundi | reverse complement strand
AGAATGAATCCCAAGCAGGCTCCTCAGTGTTAGCGCAGAGCCTGACACGGGGCTCAAACTCATGAACCAGGAGCTCGTGACCTGAGCAGATATCAAGAGTCAGACGCTTAATGGATTGAGCCACCCAGGTGCCCCGGGTTTGAAACTGTAAATGTTCCTACTTTTAAAGGTTTCAAAAGGACACCACATATAGTTTTCCACTGTAAGCAAATACACATAAACGAACATTTCAGCCAATCATAAACGGTTTGCACATCCAAATATGGATATGAATACGTTTCTAAGCGGCCCTCTATGGACATCTTACAGGGGCATACTGGTTACCTGGTGTCTAAATCAATAGCTATTTCATACCTACTTACTTGAATGAGTTGTCTGGAGGAGCTAAGCAGGCACGTAAGCCACCTGCCTGCTCCCTAATCCTCTCAGGGATGAACTTGACGGGGGGTCCTCTACTGTAGCAGTGGACCATTCCTCTTGCCTGGACAGGCGAGGGCGGCCCGGCAGGGGCAGGGCCCGCCCCAGGCCCCAGCTCCGCTAACCTAGCTTTCATTCCACAGGAAGTGACCCGGAGGATATGGTGACTTGCAGGGCAGAGTCTACACAAGCTCACACTTTTGTGTCTACACACACAACTTCTGAACCACCCCACCTACTACAGACACAGTCCAGAATTCCTCCTAGGGCAAATCCGCTCCCTCGTGAAGAACGCATGGAGGCCCAACTCCTTCGTCTCATCCAGTGTCAGCCCCTCCCTCCCTCCCCAGAGCCCTTCGGAACCCTAACACTCACCCTCCTCATCCGGATACCCAGCACCACGAGGACGCCGCCGGAAGTCCCGCCCCAGGCAGTGCGCACGCGCACAAGCGTGTCCGCATTCATTGGCTCACTTGGTCGCCACCGCGCGGCGCCTTCTGGGTAGTGTAGTTTGGGAGCCCGTGGAGCGCACTGCCTCAGAATGAAGGTCCTCCCAGACTCTGGGGATGAAGAGCCAGAACGTGAGCGGCGCCGGGAAATGGAGCTCCGGGGCTGTAAACTGGGAACGGCGGCAATGGGGCTGTAAGGAGCTCTACCGGATGTCCTTGGGATGCAGTCTAGGACGTCACAGATATGTTTACAAACCCATTCTTTCCAATTGTGTGAATCGGAGCAAATTTCCAAAGGGTATACAGTGGACACCGTATACCATCGTGTCACTTGGCGTCCGCTCATCCTGGTCAGTTCTCTTGTCAATACACGTAGACTGAAACTTTGGAGTCATGTTTATGGCCTTCAGTAGATTTGGTCAGGGACAATAAGAAAAGACCCCAGACATGGTCATGACAGGAAAGTGAGAAGAGAGATATCAGGAGAGGCACTGGTTAGAAAGGGTGACGCTGTACCTCCTTTCCACTGAAAACATCTTTCCTACCTGTATATCAGTGATTGTGTTCCAAGATAGTAAGAAACATTATTATTCATATAATACTTATTACTCCGTATGTGGAATATGTTTCTCTCCTTTTAAAGTCTAAAGCTAGGGGCGCCTGGGTGGCTCAGTCCGGTTGTGTCTGACTTCGGTTCAGGTCATGATCTCGCATTCTCTGAGTTCCAGCCCCGCGGCAGGCTCCGACCCTGGAGCCTGCTTCAGATTCTGTCTGTCTGTCTGTCTGTCTCTCTCTGCCCTTCCCCTGCTCATGCTCTGTCTCTGTCCCAAGAATAAACATTAAAAAATAATAATAAAGTCTAAAACTTATCTGAAGAGAAAAGCGACTTATCATACTACATTTCTTGCCAGGACAGGGTGTTCTATTCTAATAGTCCAACCGTATGGCAAAGGGAGCAACTTATTACCGTTGTAAAGGTTTAGGAATCCATGATCCTTTATCCCTGTTGGTAAGAGATTTATCATTTCCGATGGAATTGCTGCTCCAGTATCAGCAATGGGAGTTGAGATGATCTCTGCAAAACACCTGTGATATAGTAGTTACTGAAAGCTATTCATAATGATTACCTTTCAAAGAAATCTAATATAAATAGTTATAGAGAAAATGATCTGTGACAGGTGAAAAAATGTTAGGATCTCAGTGAAGATTGAGCCAGAGGCAGTGAAGTTGGAGAAGTCAGAGAATGAAGCTGAACCCACAACTGTGCTGAAACCTGGACCACACTCAGGGTTTGATCTCCAAAATGCGGCTCTTTTTGAAATTTGAAAACATGAACAGCTAGTAGAAATATTTGGTAGTAGAAATAATTACGGTTTCTGGAAATATAAAAATGAATAGGGAAGCTGTATTGTCATGTGCTGCTCTAACAAATATTCAATAATCACCATTTGGGTTTTAGACACAAGAGCAGATACATAGGACGTGGGGAATAGGGTTGCTCTGTGTATACTGTGCATGTCTTGTATTAAATGACTTTGTTCTGGGTCCTGTATTTATCTTGTAAAGAGATCATAAATCCTATATTTGGGTTTTGTTTTTTTTTTAATACAAGAAGTGGCATTTAGAGCTATGTCTCTCCTACTCTACTTAGCAATGAAAACACAAAATGACAGCACTTGTTGAAAATCAACCCCCCACGAATAAAGGACACCAGTCTTATGGTTCTTTATATATTTTGGATATTAATTCGTGTGTGTGTGTGTGTGTGTGTGTGTGTGTGTGTGTATGGCAAACATTTTCTCTCAGTCCATAGGTTGCCTTTTTGTTTCCTTTGTTGTGCAGAAACTTTTTAGTTTAATGTAGTCCCACTTATTTTTGCTTTTGTTTCCTGTGTTTTTGATATATATATATTTCTAATACCAATGTCATGGAGCTTTCTCTTTATGTTTTCTTATAGCTTTACTGTTTCAGATCTTCTGTTTAAGTCTTCATTTTGAATTGATTCTGGATATGGTATAAGACATGGGTCCAATTTAATTTTTTCATGTGGATATCCAATTTTTCCAACATCATTTAATAAAGAGTCTATCCTTTCCCCCACTGGATATTCTTGGTGCCTGTCAAAAATTAGTTGATTTCATTTGTGTGGGTTTACTTCTGGACTCTCTTCTCTGTTTCACTGCTCTATGTGTCTGTTTTTATGCCAGTGCTTTATTGGTTTGATTAGTGTAACTTTGTAGTATAGTAGAAGGCAGGAAGTTTATAGCCTGCAGCTTTGTTCTCCTTTCTCAAATTGAGGTAAGTGTCTTTTGTGGTTCCATAAAAATTTTAGGATTTTTAAAAAAATTTCCGTGAAGAGTGTCATTGGAATTTTGATAGGGATTGCATTCAATCTGTAGATTACTCTGGGTAGAATGGACATTTTAACAAATTGATTCTTCCAATCAACAAACATGGGATATGTTTCCATATATTTGTGCCTGTGGCTTCTTTCATCAATATTTTATAGTCTTCAGTGTTCAGATCTTTCACCTCTCTTGTTAAATTTATTCTGAAATATTTTATTCTTTGTGTTGCTATTGTGAAGGGGATTGTTTTAATAACTTTTCTAGATAATTTATTGTTAGAGTTAAAAATGCAGATTTTGTATGTTGATTTTGTATTCCTAAACTTTACTGAATTCATTTATTAGTTTTTACAGTTTGTTTTGGTACAGCCTTTCAAGTTTTCTACATTTAAGATCACATTTCATCTGCAAACAGAGACATTATTCCTTCCTTTCCATTTTGGATGCCTTTCAATTATTTTTCTTGCCTAATTGCTCTGGTTAGGACTTGCAGTACAATGCTAAATACAAGTAGAGAGTGTCTTGTGTGTAATCTTAAAGGAAAAGCTTTTGGCTTTTCAACATGGAGTATGATGTTACCTATGTGTTTTTAGTATATGTCTTTTTTTTAATATTAAGGTAAATTTCTTATCTACTTAATTTGTCACAAATTTTTATCATGAAAGGATGAAGTTTGTCAAAAGCTCTTTCTGCATTGAGATGAGCCTATGATTTTTATCCTTTGTTAATGTGGAGTATTACATTTACTGCTTTATATAAGTTGAGGCATCCTTGTACCCCAGGGATAAATCCAATTTAATCATAATGTATAATTCTTTTTTTTTTTTTTTTAATTTTTTTTTCAACGTTTATTTATTTTTGGGACAGAGAGAGACAGAGCATGAACGGGGGAGGAGCAGAGAGAGAGGGAGACACAGAATCGGAAACAGGCTCCAGGCTCTGAGCCATCAGCCCAGAGCGTGATGCGGGGCTCGAACTCACGGACCGCGAGATCGTGACCGGGCTGAAGTCGGACGCTTAACCGACTGCGCCACCCAGGCGCCCCCATAATGTATAATTCTTTTAAGGTGCTGCTGAATTTGGTTTGCTAGCATTTTGTTGAGTTCTGCATTTATATTCATTAGTCTCCAAATATTTAAAGTTAAGAGAAACTTCTGCCTGAGTTGTTGAATTGCTATATTGTACCCCTGAAACTAACACTGTATGTTAACTACACTGGAATTTTAAAAAAATGTTTTAATTGAACAGAGAGGGGCACCTGGGTGGCTCAGTGAGTTAAGTGTCCAACTTCGACTCAGGTTATGATCTCATGGTTCTTGAGTTTGAACCCCGCATTGGGCTTTGTGCTGACAGTTCAGAGCCTGGAGCCTGCTTCAGATTCTGTGTTTCCTTCTCTCTCTGACCCTCTGCTGCTCATACTCTGTCTCTCAAAAATAAACATTAAAAAAATTTTAATTGAACAGAGAAAGTTCTGCCTGGAAGTAGAAGATGGAAGTGAGTGTTGTTACCAAAAGTGTTGGTTTGTGAGGGATTTATTCTTGCCAGCTTCAACCGTACTCAAGGGGCAAAAATTAAGGCCTGAACTCAATCTTATCCTCAGCATATGACTGGACAGATATTCCCCCAGTGGATCATAGAGGAAGGATTTTAGGAACCAAAAAAGTAAATCCATTATAAAATTTACGATATAAACCACTTAAAAGTATTTTTTAGAATTGATTAAAAGTTATAAGGTATGCATATAAATTTTATTCAAAAATAAAAAGGACAACAGTAGAGTCATAGAAGTTAATGAGGATTTCAACTCGAAATAACTATAGGGGCACCTGGGTGACTTAGTCTGTTAAGTGTCCAACTCTTGATTTCGTTTGACTCAGGTCATGATCTCACGTTTTGTGAGACTGGGTCCCATGTCTGGCTCTGCACTGACAGTGTGGAGCCTGCTTGGGATTCTCTCTCCCTCTCTCTCTCTGCCCCTCCCCCGCTTGCAATCTCTCTCATATTGGAAATCAGTTTGGCCAATTCGTAAAAAGTTAAAACATTCATCAATGATCAACACTCCACTCTCAGGTATTTACTTATATATGAATATTCACAGTTCTTTTGGTAATTGGAAACACTGGAAGCAACCTACATGTCCATTAATAGATAAACACACTGTGGCACATACGCCCAATGGAATATGACTCAGCAATAAAGGGGAATGAATGCAATAGGGATAAATCTCTAAACAGCCACACAAGGATATACTTTGGGATTCCTTTTATGTAAAAATGTAAGGAAAAGCAGTCACATAACAGTATACTGCAGGATTCCAAGAACATAAAAATTAAAGAAATGCAAATTAGTTTATAATGACATAAATCAAATTAACAGATTCTCCCACATTCATTGCACTCATAAGGCATTTCTCCATTGTTGGAAATCTGCCAATGTTTAACAAGGCCAGAGATGTAGGTAGAGATGTCCCCACATTCGCAGTTCTCATAAGGACTCACATCAGTGTGAACTCTCTGTTGTGTAATGAGACTGGAGTTGTAACACAAAAATTTCCCACATTAGCTGCACTAATAAGGCCTTTCTCTGCCGTGATTTGTCTGACGTCTAATGAGTTTGGAGTTGCAACTAAAGGATTTCCTACGTTGTTGCACTCATCAGGCCTTTCTCTAGTGTGAGTTCTCTGGTGTCTAATGAGTGTGAAGCGGTACCTAAAGAACTTCCCACATTTGCCACACTCATAAGGCCTCTCTCCAGTGTGGACTCTCTGATGAATAATGAGCGAGGAGCTGTCCATAAAGAATTTGCCACATTCTCTGCACTCATAAGCCCTTATTCCAGTGTGGATTTTCTGGTGCTCAACAAGTTTATGTTTGCGGCTGAAAGCTTTCCCACATTCACTGCACTTATAAGGCCGCTCTCCGGTGTGGATTTTCTGGTGTTCAACAACTTTGTCTTTGCGGCTGAAGGCTTTCCCACATTCTCTGCATTCATAAGGCTTTTCACCGCTGTGGATTTTCTGATGCTCAACAAGTTTATGTTTGCGGGTAAAGGCTTTCCCACATTCAAGGCACTCATATGGCCTCTCTCCAGTGTGAACTCTCTGATGTCTAATGAGCGTAGAGCGATTCCTAAAAAATTTTCCACATTCACTGCAACCATAAGGCCTTTCTCCTGTGTGGATTTTCTGGTGACCAACAAGTTGGGACAGTCTAAGGAAAGCCTTCCCACACTGGCTGCACTCAAAAGGCCTCGGCCTGGTGTGAATACCCTGGTGGTCACCAAGGCCAGGTATCCGTGTAAGACATCCTCCACATTTTGCGTTCTCATAAAACTGACCTTCATCGTGGCCTTTCTGGTGCTGATGGAGGTGGGACTTTCTAAGGAAGGCCTTCCCACACTCTCTGTACTCATGACGCTTTTCTCCAGTGTGGATTTTCTCATGGTCAACAAGTATATGTTTATGACTGAAGATTTTCCCACACTGAGTACATTTATAATAATTCTGTTCATTTTGAAAGTCCTCTCCACCAGCTGTGCCCCAGCGTGACCGTCCTACAAGCTGAGGAACCTGCTGTTGGAGAAGGCCTGAGCTGGCTGGGAAGTCCTTCCCATCTTCACTGCACATAAAGGTCGTCTCTGCCATGTGACCTCTGCAGTTCTTCACAAATGAAGACCTCCCCTCATCACTCCTGGAAAGTTCCGCTCTAATCTGATGCTTTT
>NW_024421559.1:387-8042 GCF_014898765.1 Herpailurus yagouaroundi | reverse complement strand
GCCCGGGGGTCGCAGCACCCACCTGCGCCGGCTTCACCGGCGCGGCCACGGCCTCCGACCAGTGGGAAGAGCGGGGCGGGACGCGGCGGGCGACCGGGCGGGGGCGAGGGCGCCTCGCAGCCGCCTCAGCGATGAGGACAGCGACTCTCTCCGCGCTCTCCCACTCCGTCACCTCTGCGCCGACCAACCGCCTGAGAAGCCCTGAACCCGTGAAACCGAGAGCAACTAAAACGACACGGAGAGTGGACGCCGGAAGTCTCGCCCCCCACCCAGTGCGCACGCATGCCAACGTCACCCTCTCGTGTCTTCATTGGCTCAGCCGCCGCCGACGCGCACCGCAGACTTATGGGTAATGTGGTTATCCGCCGCCACCACCAACTCGCACCGTGCAGACTAACGCCCTCCTCCCTGCTAGCGGACGAAGTGCCGGAGGCTAGTGGGGGGCGCTGGGAAACGGAGTTCCGCTGCTCCGAAGGAGGGGCGGGGGGAAGGTGTCTTCGCCTGGCTTTTAAAGGGGACGGACCCAGACTTCTCAGCGCACAGTCCAGCAGTCACAGAAAGGTTAGGGACCTGTTACTCCATATGCTACGATGCAAGGGAGGTTCCCAAAAGCTACAATGCAAAGGGACACACCACATCAGGACAACGGGTCCACTCAGCGCTGCCAACTACCTCGTCGCTTTTCAAATACAGGCTGAATCTCTGGAGTCTGTTTTAATGAGCCTTGTATTTGTCCCAGGACAAGAAAGAAAAGGCTTCGGACAGAGCCATGGAGGGGAAGGTGGGGGCAGCATGATGGGGCAGCGCCCAGGTGGGGAGAAAGGGCCAAGCTCTGCCTCGGTTTCCTGGAAAAACCTCTTTCCTGCCTGTGCAGTCAGTCACTGGTTGTGTTTGAACCCAGTGAGTAACACAGTTCTTCAAATACTACTGCTTCTGAGACATTTTTCAATTTCAAATTAAGAATCTGAAATCTGGAAAGAATAGTAACTTAATACACGCCATCTTCTGCCAGGACGGTGTGGCCCCTTCCGTAAGTCGAGGCACCCGTAAGAAAGGAGCAGCCTGTCCTACAAAGGTGACGGATCCACTCTCCTGTCCTTGCTGGGAAGTGATTCTCATTTCACCTGAAATTCTACCACTGGTGTCCTTACAGGACGTCGAAATCATCTGTGAAAAACACTTGTGAAACGGAAATTACTGAAAGGTATTAATAATGATCAGTTATTCAAAGAGAGTAGCAGAAATACAGCTGAGGAGACATAACTTGTTCACATTAAAAAAAAAAAAAGGAAAATTGAGATCTTAAGGAAGTTTGCCAGAACGTGAAATCTGAAAAGCCAGAGAATGAAGCTACGCTTATGGCTCTGCTTGAATCTGGCCACACTCAGGTTTTTGTCTATTTTATACTTGAAAACGAGGCTATTAACTGCTTGGAGAGAGAGAGAGACACACTATTTTGAAAGGCTGGCCTAGATGGTGAAAATGAACAGGGAAACTGTGCTGTGGGGGGTGTATTTACGTATCTGAGATGCACAGTATGCACCCACTGGGTTTCAGGCTCTCCAGTAGGTGCACGGGACACATCGGGGAGAGAGCTGCCAGCCGCTCTCTGTATCCCGACTGTTCTGTTTTTCTCCATTTGTCCCTTTAGCGTTCATCTGAAGGCCAAACTAACAAAGGTGTGTACTCCTCTCTTCCTAGTCAGTTTTACAGGCTTGCAGAGCTCCTATTACAAACAGCTCAAGAACCAGCCCTAATGTGTGTTTCTGCTTCCTGCCCCACAAAGCATGTCCCCACCTGGGGACTCCCTGACACATCAGTCATAAAGGCATAATCTCAGTGCCCCCTCCCGCCCTGTCCTTCCTGCAGGTGACATGGTTTTGTGCAGACCTCCGAGGTGTGCCAGGCCTCTTATTTCTGGGTATGTAGAGTGTAGCTAAGCTACTTCCTGGTGTCATTGTCTCAGCATCCATTTTGTTCGGCCAAGCGGCCTGCAGGGGACTTTACACTGACATCCACTTCCTCATGGAAGTACATGCCCTAGATTACAGCCTGAAGAGTCACAAGCAAATGTAAGTTCCTGACAGGACTTCCCAAAGGCCCTTGTAATGACCCCACCATTCAGCACCCTGTGTGGTACTTAATAAATGTTAATCTACCAGTCACAACACAGGAGACTGTTGAGTAGCACAACTTGCCTTCCAATGGCATCGACCTCTCCACGTTGCACTCAGTCACCTTTATAAATAAAGACCCTGGCGCAATTCAAAGACATGTCCTGTGTTTAATGATTTGGTCTTGATTCCTATACTGATTTTGTCAGGACACCCTAAATATCTGTATTCAGGTTTTTATAATACGTTACTAAAAAAGTCAGTAGTTAGGAACTTGATTAGTTACTAGCACCTTCTGTAATTTTTGCTCAAACTTCCCACTTAAGAGCAACCAGAGAAAGTCAAATATGTACACTTAACAAATCACACAGGATCCCCACTTCTACTTACCCCACCCCCACCCTGCCACTGCACCCTCACACCAGCATCCTACAACCAGGGCACTCCTGAAACCTTACCTTTTTTCCATTACAGAGCATTCCCCCTCTTCTGTGTGCCTCTAACTTTCTCCCAAAAGCAGGAGATGGTAAACACACAGATATTATTTATAAAGATTAGAACAAAACTCACTGGAATAGAAAAAAGAAAAACACTAGAGGGGCACCTGGGTGGCTCAGTCAGTTAAGCGTCCGACTTCGGCTCAGGTCACGATCTCATGGTTTGTGAGTTGGAGCCCCGGGTTGGGCTCTGTGCTGACGGCTCAGAGCCTGGAGCCTGCTTCGGATTCTGTGTCTCCCTCTCTCTCTACCCGTCTCCTACTCCCACTCTGTCTCTCTCTCTCAAAAATAAACACTTAAAAAAAAGCTTTTTTAATTAAAAAAAAGAAAAAAACACTATAAAAATTGATGAAAATAAAAAGCTGGTTCTTTCAAAAAATTATTGAAATTGATAACTTTAGGTAGGTCAAGAACATAAGAGCAACTAAGGAAACCAGGTATGAAGGGGAAATATGGTTACTGACCCTGCAGAGATTAAGAGCATCATAAGGAAATATCATGGGCAACTTTACCCATCAAATTTAAACAATTTACAGGAAATGTACAAATTCCTTAAAAGATGATTAAATATGACATAAGAGGAAAATCTAAAGAGAACTACGGGTAATAGTAACTGAAAATCTTCCCACAAGGAAATCCCAAGCCCAGATGCCTTCAGTAGGGAATTCTACCATTTAAAACAAGAAATGCCACTAGTCTTCACAAATCCTTCCAGAAAATATAGAAGAAACATTTCCCAACTCATTCTATGAGGTTAAGATTCTTTTGATCTCAAAGTGAGATAGAGACAACACAAGAAAACTACAGACCAATTAACCCTTATCTATAAAGATATCAGATACATGAAAATTATCAGAAAAGGGCATCTGGGTGGCTCAGTAGGTTAAGCATCTGCCTCTTCATTTCGGCTCAGGTCATGCTCTCACAGTCATGAGATTAGGCCCTGCACTAGGCTCCATGCTGGGCTTGGAGACTGCTTGGGATTCTCTCCCTCTCTCTCTAATCCTTCCCTGCTCATACATTCTCTTTCTCTCTCAAAATAAATAACCATTAAAAAATGTATGAAGGGGGCGCCTGGGTGGCGCAGTCGGTTGGGCGTCCGACTTCAGCCAGGTCACGATCTCGCGGTCCGTGAGTTCGAGCCCTGCGTTGGGCTCTGGGCTGATGGCTCGGAGCCTGGAGCCTGTTTCAGATTCTGTGTCTCCCTCTCTCTCTGCCCCTCCCCCGTTCATGCTCTGTCTCTCTCTGTCCCAAAAATAAATAAACGTTGGAAAAAAAAAAAAAACATTAAAAAAAAAAGTATGAAAATTATCAGAAAATCTGATTTTGCTGCATATCTTGAGAATATTACATCATGAGCAAGTGGGATTTGTCTGGGGAATGCAAGATGGGTTGATTTAACATCTGAACATTAAAATTAATGGAATACACCATATGAAGAGAATAAGAGACACACACACACACACACACACACACAAAAACCACCACATATGTGATCATCTCAACAGATGCAAAAATTGAAACTCAGAGCCCAGAAATAGGTCAACACAAATACCATCCACCTATCTCTGACAAAGAAGCAAGGACAACTCCATGGAGAAAGGATAATCTTTTCAAAGTGTGGTGCTAGAAGTGAAAAGCCACAAGTAAAAACAATCCATATACAGAACTTTCACTTCACAAAATTTCACTCAAAATGGGTTATAGATCTAAGTTTAAAATACAAAACTTTCTGACCACTAGAAGATACCATAGGAGAAAACACGTGACCTTATGCTTGGTGGTAAATTTTGAGATACGACATCAAAATCACAATTTATTAAGAAAAATGGGATAAGCTGCAGTTGATTAAAAAAATGTCTTCATGGGGCGCCTGGGTGGCTCAGTTGGTTGAACATCCAACTCTTGATTTCGGCTGAGGTGGCGATCCCAGGGTCATCAGATGGACCTCAATGGAGCCTGGCTTCAGGCTCCGTACTGTGTGTGGAGCCGGTTTAAGATTCTCTCTCCCTCCACCCTACCCTGCTAGTGCGCTCCCTCTCTCTCCCTCCCTCTCAAAAAAAAAAAAAAAAAAAAAGTCTTCTCCATAAAAGACAAAGTTAGGGAAATATGAAAAAAAGCTCAACATTTGTCATTAGAAAAATGAGATGGGGCGCCTGGGTGGCTCAGTCAGTTGAGTGTCTGACTTCGGCTCAGGTTGTGATCTCACAGTTCATGAGTATGAGCCCCGCATCGGGCTCTGTGCTGACAGCTCAGAGCCTGGTGCCTGCTTCTGAGTCTGTGTATCCCTCTCTCTCTGCACCATCCCCACTTATGCTCTGTCTATCTCTATCTTAAAATAAAAGAAACACATTAAAAAAAAAGAAAAAGAAAAATGAGATAAAAAACAACAAAATTTTAAAAATTACATTCCATTATGTATCTACTTGAATGGCTAAAATCGAAAATAATGACATCATCAATGCCTGGAAACAAAAACTCTTATTCTTGCTTGTGGAAAATAGTAATAGCACAGCACTTCCGGAGTGCAGCTTGGCAGTTTCTCATAAACCTAATATACTGTGACCATGGAATGCGGGAATCATGCTTCTTGGCATATACACAAACAAGCTGAGAAGTTACGTTCACACAATAATGCCACTTGGATGTACAGCATGTTTATGCATAAATGCCCAAACCTGTAATCAAGATGTCTTTACAAAGGAAAATGAATAAACAAATTTTGGTACATTCATACAAGCAAGATTACTCAGTGATTAAAGAAAATATGCTATCAATTTGAAAATACACAGAGGAAACTTAAATGCATAATACTAAATGAAAGAAGCCAACTGGAAAGGCTACGTGGAGCAGATGATTCCAACTGTAGGACATTCCAGAAAAGGCAAAACTGTGGATAATAAAAAAGATCAGTGGTTACAGAGGGAACAGACAACCCAGGATGGGAACAAATATTTGCAACCTATATATCCATCTGCTGCAGGGTTAGTCTCCAAAATCTGTAAAACTCCTACAACTCAATGATAAAAAGCTAACAACTGGATTTAAAAAAAAAATTTTTTTAATATTCATTTATTTTTGAGAGAGACAGACAGAGTGCAAGCAGGGGAGGGGCAGAGAGAGAGGGAGACACAGAATCCGAAGCAGGCTCCAGGCTCTGAACTGTCAGCACAGAGCTCCACGCAGGGCTCGAACCCATGAAGAAGATCATGACCTGAGCCTAAGTCGGAGGCTTAACCGACTGAGCCACCCAGGCACCCCTAATAACTGGATTTTTTCAATGGGCAAAGGACTTGAACACACATTTCTCCAAAGACATACAAATGGTCAACAGGTATATGAGAAAATGCTCATCACCACTGATCATCGAGTAAATGCATATCAAAACCGCAATGAGCTATCGCCTCACATGTGACAGGACAACTATTAGCAACAAAGCAAAACACAGTCTTGCCAATGACGTGGGAAAGCGGAACCCTTGTACACTGTCGGTGGGACCGCAAAGTGGTCCAGCTGCTGTGGAGCACATGATGGATGTTCCTCAGAAAAACTAAAAACAGAGTTACCATAGTGGATATCAAAGTCATAATAATAATACTAATAACAATAATAAAAGTAATAAATCCGAGGACTTGGAGAAACTGGAATCCTGCGCACTCTTGGTGGGCATATGAAATGGGTACAGAAATATGTAAACAGTTCTGCAAAATATTTACACCAAACCAGCACTTTCACTTCTGAGTATTTACCTATAAAGAACGGAAGGGTCTCAAACGGTCTCAAAGGGACCCTGGTACACTCACGCTCATAATACTATACGTAACAGTCAATCACTGCGGTAAGTCCTTTTCCAGTGTGAACTCTTCGATGCCCAGGAGCGTGGAGCTGCATCTCAAGAACTTCCCAGGATGGCTAAACTCCAAAGGACTTTCTTTGTTCAGTGTGAATTCCCCAGGGTCTAGTGAATGTGAACACCTAAGGAATCTCCAACACGCCTAAGGCCATTCTCCTGTGTGAACTCACGCAACTGAGGTTAGAGCTATACTTAAAAGCATTCCCACATTTGGGGCACTCAGAAGGCCTTTTTCCAGGGAAACTCTCCTGTTTAATGAGATTGGCATACACCCCTGGAATTTTCCACCTAAGGCCTTTATCCAGTTTGATTCCCTCAAACAAATTTATGTTTGAGGAAGAAGGCGTTCCTATAGTCACTGCACTCATACAGCCATTCCCCAGTGTGGGTTTTCTCACAATCAACAAATATACATTTGTAGCTGAAGCTTTTCCCACATTCACATTTCTAACAATTTTGTCCACTTTTTTTTTTTTTAAATAAGCTCCATGCCTAAGGTGGGGATTGAAGTCCCAACCCTGAGATCAAGAGCTGCACGCTTGAGGGGGGGGCACCTGGGTGGTTCAATCAGTTAAGTGTCTGATTTCAGCTCAGGTCACGATCTCATGGTTCATGGGTTCAAGCCCACCGTTGGGCTCTGTGCCGACAGCTCGGAGCCTGGATCCTGCTTCGGATTCTGTGTCTCCCTCTCTCTCTCTCTCAAGAATAAATAAACATTAAAAAAAAAAAAATTTTTTTTTTATACTTGTATGCTCAGGGCACCTGGGTGGCTCAGTCACTTAAGCGTCTGAGTCTTGATTTCAGCTCTGCACTTCACTTCAGGCTCTGCACTGACAGCTCAGAGCCTGCTTTGGGTTTTCTCTCTCCCTCTCTCTCTGCCCCTCCCATGCTCGCTCTCTCTCTCAAAATAAATACATAAACTTAAAAAAAAAAAAAAAAAAAAAAGAGTTACATGCTCTGGGGCGCCTGGGTGGCTCAGTCGGTATTTGACTATTGATTTCCCTCATAGTTCATGGGATCAAGCCCCGTGTCAGGCCCTGTGCTAACAGTGTGGAGCCTGCTTGGGATTCTCCCTCTCTCCCTCCCTCGCTCCCTCTCTCTCTCTGCCCTTCCCAGGCTCAATCGCACACATGCTCGTGAGCACACGCTCTCTCTCAAAATAAACTTAAAAAAAAAAAAAAAAAAAAAAAA
>NW_024421558.1:0-1004 GCF_014898765.1 Herpailurus yagouaroundi | reverse complement strand
ACGCCCCGGGCACCTGCCCCTTCTATCGTGAGATGGACGCCCTGATGTGCCCACGGGCCGCCACCCCCCTTCCAGAGGTGGCAGGGGCTCTTCTTGGGCACAGGGCCTGTGATGTGGAGCATGCAGAGCTTCAGGGGCGCCGCTGGGGACAGGAGGAGGCAGTGCTGGCTGAGGCTGTGTTGGAAGGCAGGGCAGAGAAGCAGGGGCCGGACCCCGGCCACACTACAGCATCTGTAGAAGAAGGGCATTTAGGAGCCGTCACGGAGGATTCTGAGGGGGAAGAACTGGGGGTCGAAGAAGTGTCTGGAAGCCCTGGAATCCCAGCCCTGTTTCGGAGTCCGGCTGGTAAGTCCTTGTCATGAGCAAGCTGGCAGGGTCCTCGCTGTCAGCGGGGTTTGGAGAAAAGCTCGCCGCGACCGGTCATTTCGGGGGTGCCGTGGGGATTCAGGGCACACTGTAGTCGTCTGGAAAGGGCAAGGAAAGGCTATTTTTATGTACAAATGGGACAGCCCTTTGTTCCTGTGTGCAGTCGAGAAAAAGGAAGAACCATTATGTAAGAGTCATGTGTATGAGTGTAAAAATAAACGTGTGCATATTGTCGGATCGAGTCCCATCACAGAGGAAAACCCGCTTGACTGTTTCTCCGGAAATCACCGAGATGCTGTGGTAGGAGTGGGGGGTCTCCTGCTGTCCTCCGCACAATCAGCAGCACCATCTCAGCTCACCTCTGTACCTCTCCTCCAGGTGTGCACTGGGGCTACGAAGAAACCAAAATTTTCCTGGGGATTCTCGGTGAGCCCTACATTCACGAGAAACTGCGCACCTGCCATCGGAACCGCCAGGTATACCGGCTGGTGGCCGAGCGGCTGCGGGAGCGCGGCTTCCCGCGGACCCTGGAACAGTGTCGCTACCGGTTCAAAAACCTCCAGACCCACTACCGCAAAGCCAGGAGCACGCACGCCCCGGGCACCTGCCCCTTCTATCGTGAGATGGACGCCCTGATG
>NW_024421557.1:3238-5425 GCF_014898765.1 Herpailurus yagouaroundi | reverse complement strand
TCTCAAAAATAAATAAACATTAAAAAATATTTAAAAAATAAAAAACAGGGGGGAGGAGGGAAGATGGCGGTGTAGGAGGACGCTGGGCTCACCGCGCGTCCTGCTGATCACTTAGATTCCACCTACACCTGCCTAAATAACCCAGAAAACCACCAGAGGATTAGCAGAACGGAGTCGCCGGAGCCAAGCGCAGACGAGAGGCCCACGGAAGAGGGTAGGAAGGGCGGCGAGGCGGTGCGCACTCCACGGACTGGCGGGAGGGAGCCGGGGCGGAGGGGCGGCTCGCCGGCCAAGCAGAGCCCCCGAGTCTGGCTTGCAAAAAGCGGAGGGGCCTGACGGACTGTGTTCCGACAGCAGGCGCGACTTAGCGGCTGGGAGGTCATAAGTTAACAGCTCTGCTCAGAAAGCGGGAAGGCTGGAGGACAAAGGGAAGGAAAGCTGCTGAGCCCCCGGACGACAGAGGTCAGTTTGGTGGGGAACAAAGGCGCTCGCCAGCGCCATCTTCCCCGCCCATCCCCCAGCCAAAATCCCAAAGAGAACCAGTTCCTGCCAGGGAACTTGCTCGCTCCGCGCAAACACCCAACTCTGCGCTTCTGCGGAGCCAAACCTCCGGCAGCGGATCTGACTCCCTGCTGCTGCCACAGGGCCCCTCCTGAAGTGGATCACCTAAGGAGAAGCAAGCTAAGCCTGCCCCTCCTGCCCCTGTGCACCTTGCCTACCCACCCCAGCTAAGACGCCAGATCCCCAGCATCACAAGCCTGGCAGTGTGCAAGTAGCCCAGACAGGCCACCCCACCCCACAGTGAATCCCGCCCCTAGGAGAGGGGAAGAGAAGGCACACACCAGTCTGACTGTGGCCCCAGCGGTGGGCTGGGGGCAGACATCAGGTCTGACTGCGGCTCCGCCCACCAACTCCAGTTATACACCACAGCACAGGGGAAGTGCCCTGCAGGTCCTCACCACGCCAGGGACTATCCAAAATGACCAAGCGGAAGAATTCCCCTCAGAAGAATCTCCAGGAAATAACAACAGCTAATGAGCTGATCAAAAAGGATTTAAATAATATAACAGAAAGTGAATTTAGAATAATAGTCATAAAATTAATCGCTGGGCTTGAAAACAGTATAGCTGACAGCAGAGAATCTCTTGCTACAGAGATCAAGGGACTAAGGAACAGTCACGAGGAGCTGAAAAACGCTTTAAATGAAATGCATAACAAAATGGAAACCACCACAGCTCGGATTGAAGAGGCAGAGGAGAGAATAGGTGAACTAGAAGATAAAGTTATGGAAAAAGAGGAAGCTGAGAAAAAGAGAGATAAAAAAATCCAGGAGTATGAGGGGAAAATTAGAGAACTAAGTGATACACTAAAAAGAAATAATATACGCATCATTGGTATCCCAGAGGAGGAAGAGAGAGGGAAAGGTGCTGAAGGGGTACTTGAAGAAATAATAGCTGAGAACTTCCCTGAAGTGGGGAAGGAAAAAGGCATTGAAATCCAAGAGGCACAGAGAACTCCCTTCAGACGTAACTTGAATCGATCTTCTGCACGACATATCATAGTGAAACTGGCAAAATACAAGGATAAAGAGAAAATTCTGAAAGCAGCAAGGGGTAAACGTGCCCTCACATATAAAGGGAGACCTATAAGACTCGTGACTGATCTCTCTTTTGAAACTTGGCAGGCCAGAAAGAGTTGGCACGAGATTTTCAGTTTGCTAGACAGAAAAAATATGCAGCCGAGAATCCTTTATCCAGCAAGCCTGTCATTTAGAATAGAAGGAGAGATAAAGGTCTTCCCAAACAAACAAAAACTGAAGGAATTTGTCACCACTAAACCAGCCCTACAAGGGATCCTAAGGGGGACCCTGTGAGACAAAGTACCAGAGACATCACTACAAGCATAAGACATACAGACATCACAATGACTCTAAACCCATATCTTTCTATAATAACACTGAATGTAAATGGATTAAATGCACCAACCAAAAGACAGAGGGTATCAGAATGGATAAAAAAAAAGACCCATCTATTTGCTGTCTACAAGAGACTCATTTTAGACCTGAGGACACCTTTAGACTGAGAGTGAGGGGATGGAGAACTATTTATCATGCTACTGGAAGCCAAAAGAAAGCTGGAGTAGCCATACTTATATCAGACAAACTAGACTTTAAATTAAAGGCTGTAA
>NW_024421557.1:0-3138 GCF_014898765.1 Herpailurus yagouaroundi | reverse complement strand
GATGAAGAAGGACATTATATAATAGTGACAGGGTCTATCCATCAGGAAGAGCTAACAATTATAAATGTCTATGCGCCGAATACCGGAGCGCCCAAATATATAAAACAATTACTCATAAACACAAGCAACCTTATTGATAAGAATGTGGTAATTGCAGGGGACTTTAACACCCCACTTACAGAAATGGATAGATCATCTAGACACACGGTCAATAAAGAAACAAGGGCCCTGAATGAGACATTGGATCAGATGGACTTGACAGATATATTTAGAACTCTGCATCCCAAAGCAACAGAATATACTTTCTTCTCGAGTGCACATGGAACATTCTCCAAGATAGATCATATACTGGGTCACAAAACAGCCCTTCATAAGTTTACAAGAATTGAAATCATACCATGCATACTTTCAGACCACAATGCTATGAAGCTTGAAATCAACCACAGAAAAAAGTCTGGAAAACCTCCAAAAGCATGGAGGTTAAAGAACACCCTACTAACGAATGAGTGGGTCAACCAGGCAATTCGAGAAGAAATTAAAAAATATATGGAAACAAATGAAAATGAAAATACAACAATCCAAACGCTTTGGGACGCAGCGAAGGCAGTCCTGAGAGGAAAATACATTGCAATCCAGGCCTATCTCAAGAAACAAGAAAAATCCCAAATACAAAATCTAACAGCACACCTAAAGGAAATAGAAGCAGAACAGCAAAGGCAGCCTAAACCCAGCAGAAGAAGAGAAATAATAAAGATCAGAGCAGAAATAAACAATATAGAATCTAAAAAAACTGTAGAGCAGATCAACGAAACCAAGAGTTGGTTTTTTGAAAAAATAAACAAAATTGACAAACCTCTAGCCAGGCTTCTCAAAAAGAAACGGGAGATGACCCAAATAGATAAAATCATGAATGAAAATGGAATTATTACAACCAATCCCTCAGAGATACAAACAATTATCAGGGAATACTATGAAAAATTATATGGCAACAAATTGGACAACCTGGAAGAAATGGACAAATTCCTGAACACCCACACTCTTCCAAAACTCAATCAGGAGGAAATAGAAAGCTTGAACAGACCCATCACCAGTGAAGAAATTGAATCGGTTATCAAAAATCTCCCAACAAATAAGAGTCCAGGACCAGATGGCTTCCCAGGGGAGTTCTACCAGACGTTTAAAGCAGAGATAATACCTATCCTTCTCAAGCTATTCCAAGAAATAGAAAGGGAAGGAAAACTTCCAGACTCATTCTATGAAGCCAGTATTACTTTGATTCCTAAACCAGACAGAGACCCAGTAAAAAAAGAGAACTACAGGCCAATATCCCTGATGAATATGGATGCAAAAATTCTCAATAAGATACTAGCAAATCGAATTCAACGGCATATAAAAAGAATTGTTCACCATGATCAAGTGGGATTCATTCCTGGGATGCAGGGCTGGTTCAACATTCGCAAATCAATCAACGTGATACATCACATTAACAAAAAAAAAAGAGAAAAACCATATGATCCTGTCAATCGATGCAGAAAAGGCCTTTGACAAAATCCAGCACCCTTTCTTAATAAAAACCCTTGAGAAAGTCGGGATAGAAGGAACATACTTAAAGATCATAAAAGCCATCTATGAAAAGCCCACAGCTAACATCATCCTCAACGGGGAAAAACTGAGAGCTTTTTCCCTGAGATCAGGAACACGACAGGGATGCCCACTCTCACCACTGTTGTTTAACATAGTGCTGGAAGTTCTAGCATCAGCAATCAGACAACAAAAGGAAATCAAAGGCATCAAAATTGGCAAAGATGAAGTCAAGCTTTCGCTTTTTGCAGATGACATGATATTATACATGGAAAATCCGACAGACTCCACCAAAAGTCTGCTAGAACTGATACATGAATTCAGCAAAGTTGCAGGATACAAAATCAATGTACAGAAATCAGTTGCATTCTTATACACTAACAATGAAGCAACAGAAAGACAAATAAGGAAACTGATCCCATTCACAATTGCACCAAGAAGCATAAAATACCTAGGAATAAATCTAACCAAAGATGTAAAGGATCTGTATGCTGAAAACTATAGAAAGCTTATGAAGGTAATTGAAGAAGATTTAAAGAAATGGAAAGACATTCCCTGCTCATGGATTGGAAGAATAAATATTGTCAAAATGTCAATACTACCCAAAGCTATCTACACATTCAATGCAATCCCAATCAAAATTGCACCAGCATTCTTCTCGAAACTAGAACAAGCAATCCTAAAATTCATATGGAACCACAAAAGGCCCCGAACAGCCAAAGTAATTTTGAAGAAGAAGACCAAAGCAGGAGGCATCACAATCCCAGACTTTAGCCTCTACTACAAAGCTGTCATCATCAAGACAGCATGGTATTGGCACAAAAACAGACACATAGACCAATGGAATAGAATAGAAACCCCAGAACTAGACCCACAAACGTATGGCCAACTCATCTTTGACAAAGCAGGAAAGAACATCCAATGGAAAAAAGACAGTCTCTTTAACAAATGGTGCTGGGAGAACTGGACAGCAACATGCAGAAGGTTGAAACTAGACCACTTTCTCACACCATTCACAAAAATAAACTCAAAATGGATAAAGGACCTGAATGTGAGACAGGAAACCATCAAAACCCTAGAGGAGAAAGCAGGAAAAGACCTCTCTGACCTCAGCCGTAGCAATCTCTTACTCGACACATCCCCAAAGGCAAGGGAATTAAAAGCAAAAGTGAATTACTGGGACCTTATGAAGATAAAAAGCTTCTGCACAGCAAAGGAAACAACCAACAAAACTAAAAGGCAACCAACGGAATGGGAAAAGATATTTGCAAATGACATATCGGACAAAGGGCTAGTATCCAAAATCTATAAAGAGCTCACCAAACTCCACACCCGAAAAGCAAATAACCCAGTGAAGAAATGGGCAGAAAACATGAATAGACACTTCTCTAAAGAAGACATCCGGATGGCCAACAGGCACATGAAAAGATGTTCAGCGTCGCTCCTTATCAGGGAAATACAAATCAAAACCACACTCAGATATCACCTCACGCCAGTCAGAGTGGCCAAAATGAACAAATCAGGAGACTATAGATGCTGGAGAGGATGTGGAGAAAC
>NW_024421556.1:0-9173 GCF_014898765.1 Herpailurus yagouaroundi | reverse complement strand
GGAACCCTCTTGCACTGTTGGTGGGAATGCAAATTGGTGCAGCCGCTCTGGAAAGCAGTGTGGAGGTTCCTCAGAAAATTAAAAATAGACCTACCCTATGACCCAGCAATAGCACTGCTAGGAATTTACCCAAGGGATACAGGAGTACTGATGCATAGGGGCACTTGTACCCCAATGTTTACAGCAGCACTCTCAACAATAACCAAATTATGGAAGGAGCCTAAATGTCCATCAACTGATGAATGGATAAAGAAATTGTGGTTTATATACACAATGGAATACTATGTGGCAATGAGAAAGAATGAAATATGGCCTTTTGTAGCAACGTGGATGGAACTGGAGAGTGTGATGCTAAGTGAAATAAGACATACAGAGAAAGACAGATACCATATGGTTTCACTCTTATGTGGATCTTGAGAAACTTAACAGAAACCCATGGGGAGGGGAAGGAAAAAAAAAAAAAAAGAGGTTAGAGTGGAAGGGAGCCAAAGCATAAGAGACTGTTAAAAACTGAGAACAAACTGAAGGTTGATGGGGGGTGGGGGGGAGGGTGGGTGATGGGCATTGAGGAGGGCACCTTTTGGGATGAGCACTGGGTGTTGTATGGAAACCAATTTGACAATAAATTTCATATATTGAAAAAAAAAAAAAAGAAAAGTTGTCATTGTGATTATTGTGCACCCTTAGCGGAAGGTTTGGGCCCCCTCACCTTCAATATATGTAAACCAATTTACAAAACTGTATGGTCAATCCATATATTAAATATCAGTGTTATGAACTGAACAATATTCCCCAAACTCATATGTGGAAGTCCTAACCAGGACCCTGGAATGTGACTGTTTTTGGAAAGAGGGCCCTTAAATAGGTGATTAAGTTAAAATTAGGTCCCATTAGGGTGGACCCTAACCCAATGTGACTGGTGACCTTAAAGGAAGAGGAAATTTGGGGGCACCTGTGTGGCTCAGTCGGGTAAGTGTCTGACTCTTGAAACTCTGGATTTCGGCTCAGGTCATGATCTCACGGTTCGTGAATTAGAGCCCCCATCAGGCTCTGTGTTGACAGCTTGGAACGCACTTAAGATTCTTTCTCTCCCTCTCTCTCTGCCCCTCCCCTGCTAGCTTGCACATGCACGCTGTCTCTCTCAAAATAAGCTTAAAACGAAGAGAAAATTTGTACACAAATATATACAGAGGGAATACCATACGAAGACATGACGGAGACAGCCATCTACAAGCCAAAGAGAAGCCTCAGAAAAGGCAAACCCTGCTGACAATTTGGTCTTGACCAGTTTCCATTGTTTGTGTGACTGGGTTTGTGTTTGTGTGTTTGTGGTATTTTGTTATAGCAACCCTAGCAAACGAATATAGTCAGGCTTAATTTCTCTCGTTTTAAAGATAAACATAAAACAGATCTTTCTAATTGGTTCTTCTCACAAGCACTTTGGAGGCTACTGTCATGGCCTGACTGAATTTTAGAATACGGGCCTCAGGCCAGAGGAAAAGAGGGGCCTGGGGGCCTCTGGACATCTCCCACTGTGGGCCTGAGCGTGTCTGGAAGAATCAGAGAAGCACCCAGAGGGGTAGGTTTGCCACAGACCAAGCCTTGGACCAAACACCCTTCTTCCAGTATTTCCCAGACTCACCGGATCCCAAGATTCACCCAGGTGCCTCAATCCCACCTGGGAGTTGCCAGGTGGGGCTCTGAACTTGTTTTTGTTAAGTGGGCCAGGTGATTCTCAGGACCAGAAGCGTTTTAGAAACCCTAATACAGGCCCTTCCACACCAGGAGGGGGGTGTGTAGTTGGAGTGTGAATATGTGTGTGTGTCCGGGCGGGTCTGAGCATCCCACCAGGCGGAGGCAGGGAGAGAAGCTCGTGATCCAGCCTCCCAGCCCACCGTTCAATCCCATCTCTAGCCCGCCCCCTCCGTCCGGACCTCTGCGGAGGCAACTAGGCTGAAGTTTCTGTCATTGCTGCATTGGCGGATCCGTTTTGCGCCTTGCATTCTTTCTTTGAATCAACAGGTGAGTGGAAGAAATAAATGCCTTTTGCTTCCCTCCCGAGTAACCTTGCAAAGTCCCAGACGCCCTTTTTTTTCCCCCCCTGGGTGTGGCCCGCCCGTAACTTTTCTCCCAGGCCCTGGCCCTTAAATGAAACCTAACTTCCCCACGCCCCGAGCTGCCAGACCAAGAGGCGGGTATGAGGCTGAGGGACGTCGCGGCGAGGGGTCTGTGCGCCCTGCTTGGTGGGGCACTAGGTATTCGGATCGTGGAGCACCGCCCCCAGCTCCCCCGGTGACAGTAGGTTCCTTCCGAACCTCCAAAGGCATCCACCCCACCTCCGCCCCCCTCGACCCTGCTCACCCAGGCCGGCAGGTGCTGGCCCCGCAGTTCGCGGCTAATGAACTGGCGTTCGTTGTCTAGGAATTCGAATGCGGCCGCAAGACGCCCGAGCTTCCCGCGACGGTTCCTGCGCCACCACATCCACAGCAAAGCGCCGAGCAGCAGCCACGTTATGCTGAGCCCCAGGTAGCCGGCAAGGTAGACCGGCGCCAGGTAGAACAGCACTCGCGCCACAAAGGTGTACAGCTCAGGCAGCAGCTGGCTGGACAGGCGTGGCTCGGGGCTGGGTGCGCTCTGGCTTCCCTGGGCGCTGGGGGCGCCGGGCTCCTCCGCTTGCATCTCGTCGCCACCGTGTTACCCTTTCCCAGAGCTTCACCCGAGCTCAGGTCCACGCGTCCTGACACCAGGGCACATCGGTCCTCCAAGCGCGAGGACCCGGCCGCCGCGCCGCACCTGCCCTGCGGGACTCGGACTCGCTGGTGAGGTCTGGGCGCTCAGTTCTCGGGCTTCGCTGCCGCCACCTGGAGCGCGGGATGTGGAGATACGCGGCGCCGCCTCGCTCAACTCCCAACCAGAGCCCTGGCTCGCGACGTCTCCGCCCCCAGAGGCGGGCCCAGGGAAGGGGGCGGGGTCAGACCGTGGGCGGGGCTCCTGCGGGGCTCCTGCGGGGTGCCGAAGAGCAACCAGCGGGCGTGGGCACCCTCCGACTCCGTGGTCCCGCGCAGGCGTCAGCTAAGGGCGCAGTTGCAACGCCCGGGTAGAGCCCTGGTTGGTCTAGGTGCTGCCCCAGGCGGTTTATGACTCACCGAGGCATGTGGACAAATGGCTTGTCATGGGTAAACATCACATAAAACCTGTTTCCTACACCCGTTTATAATATGCAGTCTAGTATATGGGCTGTTAGCTGGGCGTTCGAGGCTCTCCACGGACCGGCTCGCCGGGCCTCTCCACCCCACAGTAGGTCTGACTCAGCCTTCCATCTGGCCCCTAGAGCCCAGCATCGCTGCCCGCTCCTCTGGCATCCCTAAAGCTTAGACCTGGCCCCCAGCCCAAGCTAGCCAAGCCCTAGGGGCCTCTTGTTCCCCACAATGCCCTGTGCCCTGCATTCCCCACTGTGTGTGTGTCAGTTTGGATCTTAATTCACCGCCCTCCCCACCCCCCCCACCCCCCCCCCGCCCATCATCAGACTGGGAGTTTCCAGTGTCCAGGCTGTCCTGCTAGGGTCTGGGCTGCCCAGCACAGCAAGTGGTGGGTGTTCACAAGGGAGATGAAGGGCAAGCCCTGGGGTGACTGGAGGTCAGTTGTGAAGCCCATGGTTTCTATCTAATCCTTTTTGAATTATGTGAGCAGGGGAGTCTCAGTCTCTACCTTCAGACAGTAAATTATCTTGTGAATGGCATACATTTTAGGCAGTTCTCATGAGTGATCACATCCATTACTGGAATGTGATTTTGGAGGTGACAAATGCACTGGAATGATTCCGAGCTTTCGGTAGTTTCATTGAAGGGCTGGACCCAATGGACAACAGCCAGAAGATAACTATACTCTTTCCCTCTGTCCCTATCCTCTCCTGGATAAAATTCTTTGCTGCAATGAGTGTTTTCAATAACAGTGTTCCTTTGGTTCCTGTTGGGCTCTCCTCTATCATTCTTCCAGGCCATTCTTCCTGGCCTCCCAGGACTCAGTCAAAATGGAAGCTGAAAGCCTCCCAGCTTAACGTTGTTCCGCTATTTCCCAGGATAGCCTGGGAAATCAGTATAGGAAATATGGTTTACTTAACGGTTTTGGGGGTTTTGTTTTGTTTTGGAGGGTTCCTTTTTTGGGTGTACACAATCCTATTAAAGGCTCTGAGAATTCCTGCAGATAAAAAGCTGTTAAATTTTATTTAACTCAGTTTCCAAAATTATTTGACCACAGAACTCTTTCTCAAAACACTTCTGTTATTGGCTGACCCAAGTCAGCTTAAGCTAAGGAACGGTGAATATATGATGAGGATATAGGAAGTGCTCTGTGAACCTGAGTCAGGAATCCAACCCGCCGTCAGGATGGATGCACCAAGAAGCTGACTGTTGACTCAGCTCTGAATCCCTGCTGCTATTCCTACTAACCTGCCTCCTCTGCCTCCAGCTGAAGTGGAGAACATAGCGCCTTTTCCACAGCTTCCACGCTCACAGAACTTTCCAGAGAGACTGCTTGACCCTTATCCTGTCCCAAGTCCAAGGCCTCGGAGAGAGGCCCCACCTGTATCCATCATCCCCTCCCCTCTTGACACACACCGGGTCCTACTTCCAGGTCCCTCTTCTGGGTTAGTGTGTTTGCAGAGGGGATGTGGGAGTAGGGTGTTCAGAGGAGGATCACCAGAAAAAGGAAGGTTGCTGATTTGTGAGCTGGATGGACACCCACAAGATCTCCAGCATGAGACTTGGATCATCTTGTGCAACACCGCTACCCCAGCTGCACTGCCTTTTCTGCTCCTTGAACACACCAAGCTCATGTATGCCTCAAGGCTTTTGTACTTGCTGTTTCTTCTACCTGCAAAGTTCCCCTTCTGAATGTTCCCCACAGTATGTTAGGGTAGTGGCATTATGCTTGATTTTTTTTCTTTTTGTAAAAACATTTTTTAATGTTTATTTTTGAGAGAGAGAGAGAGAGAGAGAGAGAGAGAATGCAAGTGGAGGAGGGGCAGAGTGAGAGGGAGACACAGAATCCAAAGCAGGCTTCAGGCTCCAAGCTGTCAGCACAGAGCCCAACCCGGGGCTCGAACTCATGAACTGCAAAATCATGACCTGAGCCAAGGTTGGATGCTTAACCGACTGAGCCACCCAGGCACCCCGGTTAATTTCCTTTTTTAAACTTTATTTATAATGGCATTAAATTGCTCTCATAAATTAAATATATAAGAATGTGGCACCTAAAACTTCATATCCCGCCTGAGACTGAATCTGTACCTAGAACATTTGAACTATTATTTCTCTTGACCTGGATACCCTACTATTTATTTATTTATGTATTTACTTACTTATTTATTTATTTATTAGACATCAAGTCAAGTGCTGAGCCCAATGCAGGACTTGAACTCACAACCCTTCAAGTTCTTTAAGCTAAAGAACTGAGAGGGTGTGATAAGGATATAGGGAAGTGCCCTGGAACCTGAGATCAAGACTTGAGCTGAGATCAAGAATCAGACACTCAACCAACTGAGCCACCCTGGCACCCCTCTAGTTTAGTTGCTTTAGTGAGTAAAAGACATTTTACACACTGTTTGATCATCACAAAACCTGGGCAGAAAAATCGGACCATCTCTCTCCCTCTCTCTGCCCCCTCCTCTGTTTGCGCACATGCACACTCTCTCTCTCAAAAATAAATCAACATTAAAAAAAATTTAGAAGTGGAATTGCTGGATCATATGGTAATTATATGTTTAATTTTTTGAGGAACCACCATACTGTTTTTCACAGATTTTGCCATTTTCAATCCCCACCAGCATGTGTGAGCGTTCCACTTTTCCTACCAACATTTGTTATTTTTTTTTATGGTAATCATCCTAATGGGCATGGGGATATCTCATTGTTGTTTTGACTTGGATTTCTCTGGTGATTAATAATGTTGAGTTTCTTTTCATATGTTTATGTTCTTTTATATATCATCATTGAGAAAACACAGAAACACTTCTGGGGATATAATGTACAACCATGGTGACCAGGGTTTAAAATACTGTATTCTAGGGGTGCCTGAGTGGCTCAGTTGGCTAAGTGTCTGACTCTTGATCATTTAGGTCTTGATCTCAGGGTTGTAGGTTCAAACCCCATGCTGGGCTCTGCACTGGGCATGAAGCCTACTTTAAAAAAAAAATAAATAAATAAACTTATTCTATATTTGAAAGCTGCTAAAAGAGTAGATTGTAAAAGTCCTCTCCACTCCCAGACACAAAATTGTAACTATGTGAGGTGATATAAATGTGTTAACCTTATTTTGGTAATCATTTCACAATATATACATATATCAAGTTATTACATTGCACACCTTTAGCTTACCCAGTGTTATATGTCAATTATATCTTAATAAAGCTGGAAACAATTTAAAAACACAAAACAGTAATAGGCTGTGTGACCATATGCAAATGTCCTTCGCACCCTGGACCTTAGCAATCCCTTGTGTCCACCATGAAGGGTTTAACCAGGGCATCTGGGAGGTCTTGGGTACTGGTTCCCTCAGTATGTGTTGATAATTCACTGGGTCACCAAGCTTAGTACCTAGCAGTAGGGGCTTCATGTTTGTGAAGGAACACACACAAGAATGAATACACGAATGTGTTGGAGCCAAGAACAGGATGGCCCTTAATCATATTTTCTGATAAAAAGCAACAGACAAAGCTGCTTAGCTTGGAATCTTTTCAAGCCAGGACCGAAAACCACACGAGCAAGTGATATTTGACAATATTTATATAACACTGTATGGGGTTCCGGGGGGGGGGGGGGGGGAAAGGTACAGAGGCTGTACCTAAGAAGTCAACTATTTCATACTCTCATCATGACAATGTGGCAGAGGTGTGTGTGTGTGTGTGTGTGTGTGTATGTGTGTGTGTATGTGTGTGGTGAAGGTGGTGGGACAGCAGGAAGATTTCAGGGGCGGGAGGGTGGGAGATGTCCCCACAATGTCCTTCGTGATTTGACCACCACCTGCCACTCCAAGACCACCTCCTGATGGATCCATCCTGTGCCTGTGCTTCCAAAACCACCACACTTCTCCCTGCGCTCTCACGCTCTAAGCGGGAAGAAGGAGGCCCTGTGGGTCTTCGCCGTTCGGGGTCAAAATGGAGTTCCTAGACACGCGCATTGGGGCATAGCAGTGTTGGCCATTGCTGTCATCTCAGAGGGTCAGGCTCTAATTGCTCCCCCCTCCTCCAACCTGGTGTGGGGGACACGGCCAAGGAGATGACCGCGTTGTTAAAGGCCTCAGCCAGGTCCCCCTCAGATGCTCACCACAGGCAGGGTCTGTGGCCTCCTTTCCCAGAGATGTGGTTCTAGAACTCCTCACACAGGTCCTGGAGGCAGAGGTTTGGGGAGCCTGCCTCACCCCTTCCTTCAGTACTCTTCCCACCCTCCCCCTTCTTCTCCACTTCGTTGGCTCAACTTTCATTCCTGCCGTTCTTGACACCCACAAACTAGTACTTTGCTTCCCAAAAATAAATGAGACCAGAGGTGTCTTTTTTTTTTCCTGTCATAAAACACCCTGAGGTAAAATGCACTATTTTCAACTGTTTTAAGTGTACATTTCAGCAGCATTAAATGCATTCACGTTGTTGCCCATCCACCACACGCCATCCATCTCCAGAACTCTTCCATCATCTCAGGCTGCAACTTGTACCCACTAAACAGTAACTCCCCATTTCCCCTGGCCCAGCCACTGGCGACCACTGTTTTATCTTCTGCCTCTATGAATTTGACTACTCTAGGTACCTCATGTAAGTGGAATGTTTGCCCTTTTATGACTGACTACTTTCACTTAGCCCAGTGTCCTCAGGTTTCATCCATGTTGTTGCATGTGTCAGAATTTCCTTTTTAAGGTTGGATAATATTCCATTGAACCTATGAATCACATTTTGTTTCTCCGTTCTTCCATTGATGGGCATTTGGATCGTTTCCCCCTTTGGTGGTGACTAATGTGGCTATGAACACAGGTATGCAAATATCTGTTTGAGGCCTTGCTCTCAGTTCTTTGGGGTATGCACCCGGAAGAGGAATTGCTGAATCGCGTGGTAAGTCTACGCTTCACGTTTTGAGGAAATGTCATAATGCTTCTATATTTGTTCATTAAACTTACTTTATTCAAGTGTGTAAAATTACAGAAGTAATTCATGCTTGCTTTAGCGAATAATACAAAGATGTGTAAAATGAAGTTTAAAATCATGTACCCCATGTGTGATCGACGTATCCACTTGGTTTATGTCCTTTCTCACCTGTGTGTTCATACAAAGAAAACAGAGCAAGTTTTGGTTCTTTTTCTTCTTTTTCTTTTCTTTCTAAAATGAGATAATAGAAACTCAAAAGTTCTCCAACATAATTCCCCAAATCCCGACGAGCTACAGCTTATATTCAAATTATTTTATACTTGGTTATTAAAATAGACAAAAATAAGTCATGTGCTCATTACAGTGGTAAAAGTATGTATGCGGGAAGAAACAGCCACTAGAATTGTTGGAATCAAACAGGAAAAAAGCAGGAAAAATAGAAAAAAATGTTAGAACTCGCCAGAAGAAAATGAAAACAGTAATTCGAAAAGATCTATGTACCCCTATGTTTACTGCAGCATTATTTACAATAGTCAAGATATGGAAGCAACCAAAGTGTCCATGGGCAGATGAATGGATAAAGATGTTGTGTATATATATATATATATATATATATATATATATATATATATACACACACAATGGAATATTCACAGCCACAAAAAAAAAAAAAAGAACAAAATCTTGCCATTTGCAACAACACGGATGGGCTTAGAGGGTGTTATGCTAAGTAAAATAAATCACAGAAAGACAAATACCATATAATTTCACTTACGCAGAATCTATACAGGGGCGCCTGGGTGGCTCAGTCAGTTAAGTGTCCAGCTTTGGCTCGGGTCATGATCTCATGGCTTGTGAGTTTGAGCCCTGCGTCAGGCTCTGTTCTGACGGTTCAGAGCCTGGAGCCTGCTTCGGACTCTCTCTCTCTCTCTGTCTCTCTGTCTCTATGTCTCTCTCTCTCTCTGCCCCACCCCCATTCATGCTTTGTCTCTCTGTCTCAAAAATAAATAAACATTAAAAAATATTTAAAAAATAAAAAACA
>NW_024421555.1:0-9171 GCF_014898765.1 Herpailurus yagouaroundi | reverse complement strand
GGAACCCTCTTGCACTGTTGGTGGGAATGCAAATTGGTGCAGCCGCTCTGGAAAGCAGTGTGGAGGTTCCTCAGAAAATTAAAAATAGACCTACCCTATGACCCAGCAATAGCACTGCTAGGAATTTACCCAAGGGATACAGGAGTACTGATGCATAGGGGCACTTGTACCCCAATGTTTACAGCAGCACTCTCAACAATAGCCAAATTATGGAAGGAGCCTAAATGTCCATCAACTGATGAATGGATAAAGAAATTGTGGTTTATATACACAATGGAATACTATGTGGCAATGAGAAAGAATGAAATATGGCCTTTTGTAGCAACGTGGATGGAACTGGAGAGTGTGATGCTAAGTGAAATAAGACATACAGAGAAAGACAGATACCATATGGTTTCACTCTTATGTGGATCTTGAGAAACTTAACAGAAACCCATGGGGAGGGGAAGGAAAAAAAAAAAAAAAGAGGTTAGAGTGGAAGGGAGCCAAAGCATAAGAGACTGTTAAAAACTGAGAACAAACTGAAGGTTGATGGGGGGTGGGGGGGAGGGTGGGTGATGGGCATTGAGGAGGGCACCTTTTGGGATGAGCACTGGGTGTTGTATGGAAACCAATTTGACAATAAATTTCATATATTGAAAAAAAAAAAAAAAAGAAAATTTGTCATTGTGATTATTGTGCACCCTTAGCGGAAGGTTTGGGCCCCCTCACCCTCAATATATGTAAACCAATTTACAAAACTGTACGGTCAATCCATATATTAAATATCAGTGTTATGAACTGAACAATATTCCCCAAACTCATATGTGGAAGTCCTAACCAGGACCCTGGAATGTGACTGTTTTTGGAAAGAGGGCCCTTAAATAGGTGATTAAGTTAAAATTAGGTCCCATTAGGGTGGACCCTAACCCAATGTGACTGGTGACCTTAAAGGAAGAGGAAATTTGGGGGCACCTGTGTGGCTCAGTCGGGTAAGTGTCTGACTCTTGAAATTCTGGATTTCGGCTCAGGTCATGATCTCACGGTTCGTGAATTAGAGCCCCCATCAGGCTCTGTGTTGACAGCTTGGAACGCACTTAAGATTCTTTCTCTCCCTCTCTCTCTGCCCCTCCCCTGCTAGCTTGCACATGCACGCTGTCTCTCTCAAAATAAGCTTAAAACGAAGAGAAAATTTGTACACAAATATATACAGAGGGAATACCATACGAAGACATGACGGAGACAGCCATCTACAAGCCAAAGAGAAGCCTCAGAAAAGGCAAACCCTGCTGACAATTTGGTCTTGACCAGTTTCCATTGTTTGTGTGACTGGGTTTGTGTTTGTGTGTTTGTGGTATTTTGTTATAGCAACCCTAGCAAACGAATATAGTCAGGCTTAATTTCTCTCGTTTTAAAGATAAACATAAAACAGATCTTTCTAATTGGTTCTTCTCACAAGCACTTTGGAGGCTACTGTCATGGCCTGACTGAATTTTAGAATACGGGCCTCAGGCCAGAGGAAAAGAAGGGTCTGGGGGCCTCTGGACATCTCCCACTGTGGGCCTGAGCGTGTCTGGAAGAATCAGAGAAGCACCCAGAGGGGTAGGTTTGCCACAGATCAAGCCTTGGACCAAACACCCTTCTTCCAGTATTTCCCAGACTCACCGGATCCCAAGATTCACCCAGGTGCCTCAATCCCACCTGGGAGTTGCCAGGTGGGGCTCTGAACTTGTTTTTGTTAAGTGGGCCAGGTGATTCTCAGGACCAGAAGCGTTTTAGAAACCCTAATACAGGCCCTTCCACACCAGGAGGGGGGTGTGTAGTTGGAGTGTGAATATGTGTGTGTGTCCGGGCGGGTCTGAGCATCCCACCAGGCGGAGGCAGGGAGAGAAGCTCGTGATCCAACCTCCCAGCCCACCGTTCAATCCCATCTCTAGCCCGCCCCCTCCGTCCGGACCTCTGCGGAGGCAACTAGGCTGAAGTTTCTGTCATTGCTGCATTGGCGGATCCGTTTTGCGCCTTGCATTCTTTCTTTGAATCAACAGGTGAGTGGAAGAAATAAATGCCTTTTGCTTCCCTCCCGAGTAACCTTGCAAAGTCCCAGACGCCCTTTTTTTTTTTCCCCCTGGGTGTGGCCCGCCCGTAACTTTTCTCCCAGGCCCTGGCCCTTAAATGAAACCTAACTTCCCCACGCCCCGAGCTGCCAGACCAAGAGGCGGGTATGAGGCTGAGGGACGTCGCGGCGAGGGGTCTGTGCGCCCTGCTTGGTGGGGCACTAGGTATTCGGATCGTGGAGCACCGCCCCCAGCTCCCCCGGTGACAGTAGGTTCCTTCCGAACCTCCAAAGGCATCCACCCCACCTCCGCCCCCCTCGACCCTGCTCACCCAGGCCGGCAGGTGCTGGCCCCGCAGTTCGCGGCTAATGAACTGGCGTTCGTTGTCTAGGAATTCGAATGCGGCCGCAAGACGCCCGAGCTTCCCGCGACGGTTCCTGCGCCACCACATCCACAGCAAAGCGCCGAGCAGCAGCCACGTTATGCTGAGCCCCAGGTAGCCGGCAAGGTAGACCGGCGCCAGGTAGAACAGCACTCGCGCCACAAAGGTGTACAGCTCAGGCAGCAGCTGGCTGGACAGGCGTGGCTCGGGGCTGGGTGCGCTCTGGCTTCCCTGGGCGCTGGGGGCGCCGGGCTCCTCCGCTTGCATCTCGTCGCCACCGTGTTACCCTTTCCCAGAGCTTCACCCGAGCTCAGGTCCACGCGTCCTGACACCAGGGCACATCGGTCCTCCAAGCGCGAGGACCCGGCCGCCGCGCCGCACCTGCCCTGCGGGACTCGGACTCGCTGGTGAGGTCTGGGCGCTCAGTTCTCGGGCTTCGCTGCCGCCACCTGGAGCGCGGGATGTGGAGATACGCGGCGCCGCCGCGCTCAACTCCCAACCAGAGCCCTGGCTCGCGACGTCTCCGCCCCCAGAGGCGGGCCCAGGGAAGGGGGCGGGGTCAGACCGTGGGCGGGGCTCCTGCGGGGCTCCTGCGGGGTGCCGAAGAGCAACCAGCGGGCGTGGGCACCCTCCGACTCCGTGGTCCCGCGCAGGCGTCAGCTAAGGGCGCAGTTGCAACGCCCGGGTAGAGCCCTGGTTGGTCTAGGTGCTGCCCCAGGCGGTTTATGACTCACCGAGGCATGTGGACAAATGGCTTGTCATGGGTAAACATCACATAAAACCTGTTTCCTACACCCGTTTATAATATGCAGTCTAGTATATGGGCTGTTAGCTGGGCGTTCGAGGCTCTCCACGGACCGGCTCGCCGGGCCTCTCCACCCCACAGTAGGTCTGACTCAGCCCTCCATCTGGCCCCTAGAGCCCAGCATCGCTGCCCGCTCCTCTGGCATCCCTAAAGCTTAGACCTGGCCCCCAACCCAAGCTAGCCAAGCCCTAGGGGCTTCTTGTCCCCCACAATGCCCTGTGCCCTGCATTCCCCACTGTGTGTGTGTCAGTTTGGATCTTAATTCACCGCCCTCCCCACCCCCCCCACCCCCCCCCCGCCCATCATCAGACTGGGAGTTTCCAGTGTCCAGGCTGTCCTGCTAGGGTCTGGGCTGCCCAGCACAGCAAGTGGTGGGTGTTCACAAGGGAGATGAAGGGCAAGCCCTGGGGTGACTGGAGGTCAGTTGTGAAGCCCATGGTTTCTATCTAATCCTTTTTGAATTATGTGAGCAGGGGAGTCTCAGTCTCCACCTTCAGACAGTAAATTATCTTGTGAATGGCATACATTTTAGGCAGTTCTCATGAGTGATCACATCCATTACTGGAATGTGATTTTGGAGGTGACAAATGCACTGGAATGATTCCGAGCTTTCGGTAGTTTCATTGAATGGCTGGACCCAATGGACAACAGCCAGAAGATAACTATACTCTTTCCCTCTGTCCCTATCCTCTCCTGGATAAAATTCTTTGCTGCAATGAGTGTTTTCAATAACAGTGTTCCTTTGGTTCCTGTTGGGCTCTCCTCTATCATTCTTCCAGGCCATTCTTCCTGGCCTTCCAGGACTCAGTCAAAATGGAAGCTGAAAGCCTCCCAGCTTAACATTGTTCCGCTATTTCCCAGGATAGCCTGGGAAATCAGTATAGGAAATATGGTTTACTTAACGGTTTTTGGGGTTTTGTTTTGTTTTGGAGAGTTCCTTTTTTGGGTGTACACAATCCTATTAAAGGCTCTGAGAATTCCTGCAGATAAAAAGCTGTTAAATTTTATTTAACTCAGTTTCCAAAATTATTTGACCACAGAACTCTTTCTCAAAACACTTCTGTTATTGGCTGACCCAAGTCAGCTTAAGCTAAAGAACGGTGAATATATGATGAGGATATAGGAAGTGCTCTGTGAACCTGAGTCAGGAATCCAACCCGCCGTCAGGATGGATGCACCAAGAAGCTGACTGTTGACTCAGCTCTGAATCCCTGCTGCTATTCCTACTAACCTGCCTCCTCTGCCTCCAGCTGAAGTGGAGAACATAGCACCTTTTCCACAGCTTCCACGCTCACAGAACTTTCCAGAGAGACTGCTTGACCCTTATCCTGTCCCAAGTCCAAGGCCTCGGAGAGAGGCCCCACCTGTATCCATCATCCCCTCCCCTCTTGACACACACCGGGTCCTACTTCCAGGTCCCTCTTCTGGGTTAGTGTGTTTGCAGAGGGGATGTGGGAGTAGGGTGTTCAGAGGAGGATCACCAGAAAAAGGAAGGTTGCTGATTTGTGAGCTGGATGGACACCCACAAGATCTCCAGCATGAGACTTGGATCATCTTGTGCAACACCGCTACCCCAGCTGCACTGCCTTTTCTGCTCCTTGAACACACCAAGCTCATGTATGCCTCAAGGCTTTTGTACTTGCTGTTTCTTCTACCTGCAAAGTTCCCCTTCTGAATGTTCCCCACAGTATGTTAGGGTAGTGGCATTATGCTTGATTTTTTTTCTTTTTGTAAAAACATTTTTTAATGTTTATTTTTGAGAGAGAGAGAGAGAGAGAGAGAGAGAGAATGCAAGTGGAGGAGGGGCAGAGTGAGAGGGAGACACAGAATCCAAAGCAGGCTTCAGGCTCCAAGCTGTCAGCACAGAGCCCAACCCGGGGCTCGAACTCATGAACTGCAAAATCATGACCTGAGCCAAGGTTGGATGCTTAACCGACTGAGCCACCCAGGCACCCCGGTTAATTTTCTTTTTTAAACTTTATTTATAATGGCATTAAATTGCTCTCATAAATTAAATATATAAGAATGTGGCACCTAAAACTTCATATCCCGCCTGAGACTGAATCTGTACCTAGAACATTTGAACTATTATTTCTCTTGACCTGGATACCCTACTATTTATTTATTTATGTATTTACTTACTTATTTATTTATTTATTAGACATCAAGTCAAGTGCTGAGCCCAATGCAGGACTTGAACTCACAACCCTTCAAGTTCTTTAAGCTAAAGAACTGAGAGGGTGTGATAAGGATATAGGGAAGTGCCCTGGAACCTGAGATCAAGACTTGAGCTGAGATCAAGAATCAGACACTCAACCAACTGAGCCACCCTGGCACCCCTCTAGTTTAGTTGCTTTAGTGAGTAAAAGACATTTTACACACTGTTTGATCATCACAAAACCTGGGCAGAAAAATCGGACCATCTCTCTCCCTCTCTCTGCCCCCTCCTCTGTTTGCGCACATGCACACTCTCTCTCTCAAAAATAAATCAACATTAAAAAAAATTTAGAAGTGGAATTGCTGGATCATATGGTAATTATATGTTTAATTTTTTGAGGAACCACCATACTGTTTTTCACAGATTTTGCCATTTTCAATCTCTACCAGCATGTGTGAGCGTTCCACTTTTCCTACCAACATTTGTTATTTTTTTTTATGGTAATCATCCTAATGGGCATGGGGATATCTCATTGTTGTTTTGACTTGGATTTCTCTGGTGATTAATAATGTTGAGTTTCTTTTCATATGTTTATGTTCTTTTATATATCATCATTGAGAAAACACAGAAACACTTCTGGGGATATAATGTACAACCATGGTGACCAGGGTTTAAAATACTGTATTCTAGAGGTGCCTGAGTGGCTCAGTTGGCTAAGTGTCTGACTCTTGATCATTTAGGTCTTGATCTCAGGGTTGTAGGTTCAAACCCCATGCTGGGCTCTGCACTGGGCATGAAGCCTACTTTAAAAAAAAAAAAAAAAAGAAACTTATTCTATATTTGAAAGCTGCTAAAAGAGTAGATTGTAAAAGTCCTCTCCACTCCCAGACACAAAATTGTAACTATGTGAGGTGATATAAATGTGTTAACCTTATTTTGGTAATCATTTCACAATATATACATATATCAAGTTATTACATTGCACACCTTTAGCTTACCCAGTGTTATATGTCAATTATATCTTAATAAAGCTGGAAACAATTTAAAAACACAAAACAGTAATAGGCTGTGTGACCATATGCAAATGTCCTTCGCACCCTGGACCTTAGCAATCCCTTGTGTCCACCATGAAGGGTTTAACCAGGGCATCTGGGAGGTCTTGGGTACTGGTTCCCTCAGTATGTGTTGATAATTCACTGGGTCACCAAGCTTAGTACCTAGCAGTAGGGGCTTCATGTTTGTGAAGGAACACACACAAGAATGAATACACGAATGTGTTGGAGCCAAGAACAGGATGGCCCTTAATCATATTTTCTGATAAAAAGCAACAGACAAAGCTGCTTAGCTTGGAACCTTTTCAAGCCAGGACCGAAAACCACACGAGCAAGTGATATTTGACAATATTTATAGAACACTGTATGGGGTGCTGGGGGGGGGGGTGGAAAGGTACAGAGGCTGTACCTAAGAAGTCAACTATTTCATACTCTCATCATGACAATGTGGCAGAGGTGTGTGTGTGTGTGTGTGTGTGTATGTGTGTGTGTATGTGTGTGGTGAAGGTGGTGGGACAGCAGGAAGATTTCAGGGGCGGGAGGGTGGGAGATGTCCCCACAATGTCCTTCGTGATTTGACCACCACCTGCCACTCCAAGACCACCTCCTGATGGATCCATCCTGTGCCTGTGCTTCCAAAACCACCACACTTCTCCCTGCGCTCTCATGCTCTAAGCGGGAAGAAGGAGGCCCTGTGGGTCTTCGCCGTTCGGGGTCAAAATGGAGTTCCTAGACACGCGCATTGGGGCATAGCAGTGTTGGCCATTGCTGTCATCTCAGAGGGTCAGGCTCTAATTGCTCCCCCCTCCTCCAACCTGGTGTGGGGGACACGGCCAAGGAGATGACCGTGTTGTTAAAGGCCTCAGCCAGGTCCCCCTCAGATGCTCACCACAGGCAGGGTCTGTGGCCTCCTTTCCCAGAGATGTGGTTCTAGAACTCCTCACACAGGTCCTGGAGGCAGAGGTTTGGGGAGCCTGCCTCACCCCTTCCTTCAGTACTCTTCCCACCCTCCCCCTTCTTCTCCACTTCGTTGGCTCAACTTTCATTCCTGCCGTTCTTGACACCCACAAACTAGTACTTTGCTTCCCAAAAATAAATGAGACCAGAGGTGTCTTTTTTTTTTCCTGTCATAAAACACCCTGAGGTAAAATGCACTATTTTCAACTGTTTTAAGTGTACATTTCAGCAGCATTAAATGCATTCACGTTGTTGCCCATCCACCACACACCATCCATCTCCAGAACTCTTCCATCATCTCAGGCTGCAACTTGTACCCACTAAACAGTAACTCCCCATTTCCCCTGGCCCAGCCACTGGCGACCACTGTTTTATCTTCTGCCTCTATGAATTTGACTACTCTAGGTACCTCATGTAAGTGGAATGTTTGCCCTTTTATGACTGACTACTTTCACTTAGCCCAGTGTCCTCAGGTTTCATCCATGTTGTTGCATGTGTCAGAATTTCCTTTTTAAGGTTGGATAATATTCCATTGAACCTATGAATCACATTTTGTTTCTCCGTTCTTCCATTGATGGGCATTTGGATCGTTTCCCCCTTTGGTGGTGACTAATGTGGCTATGAACACAGGTGTGCAAATATCTGTTTGAGGCCTTGCTCTCAGTTCTTTGGGGTATGCACCCGGAAGAGGAATTGCTGAATCGCGTGGTAAGTCTACGCTTCACGTTTTGAGGAAATGTCATAATGCTTCTATATTTGTTCATTAAACTTACTTTATTCAAGTGTGTAAAATTACAGAAGTAATTCATGCTTGCTTTAGCGAATAATACAAAGATGTGTAAAATGAAGTTTAAAATCATGTACCCCATGTGTGATCGACGTATCCACTTGGTTTATGTCCTTTCTCACCTGTGTGTTCATACAAAGAAAACAGAGCAAGTTTTGGTTCTTTTTCTTCTTTTTCTTTTCTTTCTAAAATGAGATAATAGGAACTCAAAAGTTCTCCAACATAATTCCCCAAATCCCGACGAGCTACAGCTTATATTCAAATTATTTTATACTTGGTTATTAAAATAGACAAAAATAAGTCATGTGCTCATTACAGTGGTAAAAGTATGTATGCGGGAAGAAACAGCCACTAGAATTGTTGGAATCAAACAGGAAAAAAGCAGGAAAAATAGAAAAAAATGTTAGAGCTCGCCAGAAGAAAATGAAAACAGTAATTCGAAAAGATCTACGTACCCCTATGTTTACTGCAGCATTATTTACAATAGTCAAGATATGGAAGCAACCAAAGTGTCCATGGGCAGATGAATGGATAAAGATGTTGTGTATATATATATATATATATATATATATATATATATATATATACACACACAATGGAATATTCACAGCCACAAAAAAAAAAAAAAGAACAAAATCTTGCCATTTGCAACAACACGGATGGGCTTAGAGGGTGTTATGCTAAGTAAAATAAATCACAGAAAGACAAATACCATATAATTTCACTTACGCAGAAATCTATACAGGGGCGCCTGGGTGGCTCAGTCGGTTAAGTGTCCAGCTTTGGCTCAGGTCATGATCTCATGGCTTGTGAGTTTGAGCCCTGCGTCAGGCTCTGTTCTGACGGTTCAGAGCCTGGAGCCTGCTTCGGACTCTCTCTCTCTCTCTGTCTCTCTGTCTCTATGTCTCTCTCTCTCTCTGCCCCACCCCCATTCATGCTTTGTCTCTCTGTCTCAAAAATAAATAAACATTAAAAAATATTTAAAAAATAAAAAACA
>NW_024421554.1:3238-5425 GCF_014898765.1 Herpailurus yagouaroundi | reverse complement strand
TCTCAAAAATAAATAAACATTAAAAAATATTTAAAAAATAAAAAACAGGGGGGAGGAGGGAAGATGGCGGTGTAGGAGGACGCTGGGCTCACCGCGCGTCCTGCTGATCACTTAGATTCCACCTACACCTGCCTAAATAACCCAGAAAACCACCAGAGGATTAGCAGAACGGAGTCGCCGGAGCCAAGCGCAGACGAGAGGCCCACGGAAGAGGGTAGGAAGGGCGGCGAGGCGGTGCGCACTCCACGGACTGGCGGGAGGGAGCCGGGGCGGAGGGGCGGCTCGCCGGCCAAGCAGAGCCCCCGAGTCTGGCTTGCAAAAAGCGGAGGGGCCTGACGGACTGTGTTCCGACAGCAGGCGCGACTTAGCGGCTGGGAGGTCATAAGTTAACAGCTCTGCTCAGAAAGCGGGAAGGCTGGAGGACAAAGGGAAGGAAAGCTGCTGAGCCCCCGGACGACAGAGGTCAGTTTGGTGGGGAACAAAGGCGCTCGCCAGCGCCATCTTCCCCGCCCATCCCCCAGCCAAAATCCCAAAGAGAACCAGTTCCTGCCAGGGAACTTGCTCGCTCCGCGCAAACACCCAACTCTGCGCTTCTGCGGAGCCAAACCTCCGGCAGCGGATCTGACTCCCTGCTGCTGCCACAGGGCCCCTCCTGAAGTGGATCACCTAAGGAGAAGCAAGCTAAGCCTGCCCCTCCTGCCCCTGTGCACCTTGCCTACCCACCCCAGCTAAGACGCCAGATCCCCAGCATCACAAGCCTGGCAGTGTGCAAGTAGCCCAGACAGGCCACCCCACCCCACAGTGAATCCCGCCCCTAGGAGAGGGGAAGAGAAGGCACACACCAGTCTGACTGTGGCCCCAGCGGTGGGCTGGGGGCAGACATCAGGTCTGACTGCGGCTCCGCCCACCAACTCCAGTTATACACCACAGCACAGGGGAAGTGCCCTGCAGGTCCTCACCACGCCAGGGACTATCCAAAATGACCAAGCGGAAGAATTCCCCTCAGAAGAATCTCCAGGAAATAACAACAGCTAATGAGCTGATCAAAAAGGATTTAAATAATATAACAGAAAGTGAATTTAGAATAATAGTCATAAAATTAATCGCTGGGCTTGAAAACAGTATAGCTGACAGCAGAGAATCTCTTGCTACAGAGATCAAGGGACTAAGGAACAGTCACGAGGAGCTGAAAAACGCTTTAAATGAAATGCATAACAAAATGGAAACCACCACAGCTCGGATTGAAGAGGCAGAGGAGAGAATAGGTGAACTAGAAGATAAAGTTATGGAAAAAGAGGAAGCTGAGAAAAAGAGAGATAAAAAAATCCAGGAGTATGAGGGGAAAATTAGAGAACTAAGTGATACACTAAAAAGAAATAATATACGCATCATTGGTATCCCAGAGGAGGAAGAGAGAGGGAAAGGTGCTGAAGGGGTACTTGAAGAAATAATAGCTGAGAACTTCCCTGAAGTGGGGAAGGAAAAAGGCATTGAAATCCAAGAGGCACAGAGAACTCCCTTCAGACGTAACTTGAATCGATCTTCTGCACGACATATCATAGTGAAACTGGCAAAATACAAGGATAAAGAGAAAATTCTGAAAGCAGCAAGGGGTAAACGTGCCCTCACATATAAAGGGAGACCTATAAGACTCGTGACTGATCTCTCTTTTGAAACTTGGCAGGCCAGAAAGAGTTGGCACGAGATTTTCAGTTTGCTAGACAGAAAAAATATGCAGCCGAGAATCCTTTATCCAGCAAGCCTGTCATTTAGAATAGAAGGAGAGATAAAGGTCTTCCCAAACAAACAAAAACTGAAGGAATTTGTCACCACTAAACCAGCCCTACAAGGGATCCTAAGGGGGACCCTGTGAGACAAAGTACCAGAGACATCACTACAAGCATAAGACATACAGACATCACAATGACTCTAAACCCATATCTTTCTATAATAACACTGAATGTAAATGGATTAAATGCACCAACCAAAAGACAGAGGGTATCAGAATGGATAAAAAAAAAGACCCATCTATTTGCTGTCTACAAGAGACTCATTTTAGACCTGAGGACACCTTTAGACTGAGAGTGAGGGGATGGAGAACTATTTATCATGCTACTGGAAGCCAAAAGAAAGCTGGAGTAGCCATACTTATATCAGACAAACTAGACTTTAAATTAAAGGCTGTAA
>NW_024421554.1:0-3138 GCF_014898765.1 Herpailurus yagouaroundi | reverse complement strand
GATGAAGAAGGACATTATATAATAGTGACAGGGTCTATCCATCAGGAAGAGCTAACAATTATAAATGTCTATGCGCCGAATACCGGAGCGCCCAAATATATAAAACAATTACTCATAAACACAAGCAACCTTATTGATAAGAATGTGGTAATTGCAGGGGACTTTAACACCCCACTTACAGAAATGGATAGATCATCTAGACACACGGTCAATAAAGAAACAAGGGCCCTGAATGAGACATTGGATCAGATGGACTTGACAGATATATTTAGAACTCTGCATCCCAAAGCAACAGAATATACTTTCTTCTCGAGTGCACATGGAACATTCTCCAAGATAGATCATATACTGGGTCACAAAACAGCCCTTCATAAGTTTACAAGAATTGAAATCATACCATGCATACTTTCAGACCACAATGCTATGAAGCTTGAAATCAACCACAGAAAAAAGTCTGGAAAACCTCCAAAAGCATGGAGGTTAAAGAACACCCTACTAACGAATGAGTGGGTCAACCAGGCAATTCGAGAAGAAATTAAAAAATATATGGAAACAAACGAAAATGAAAATACAACAATCCAAACGCTTTGGGACGCAGCGAAGGCAGTCCTGAGAGGAAAATACATTGCAATCCAGGCCTATCTCAAGAAACAAGAAAAATCCCAAATACAAAATCTAACAGCACACCTAAAGGAAATAGAAGCAGAACAGCAAAGGCAGCCTAAACCCAGCAGAAGAAGAGAAATAATAAAGATCAGAGCAGAAATAAACAATATAGAATCTAAAAAAACTGTAGAGCAGATCAACGAAACCAAGAGTTGGTTTTTTGAAAAAATAAACAAAATTGACAAACCTCTAGCCAGGCTTCTCAAAAAGAAACGGGAGATGACCCAAATAGATAAAATCATGAATGAAAATGGAATTATTACAACCAATCCCTCAGAGATACAAACAATTATCAGGGAATACTATGAAAAATTATATGGCAACAAATTGGACAACCTGGAAGAAATGGACAAATTCCTGAACACCCACACTCTTCCAAAACTCAATCAGGAGGAAATAGAAAGCTTGAACAGACCCATCACCAGTGAAGAAATTGAATCGGTTATCAAAAATCTCCCAACAAATAAGAGTCCAGGACCAGATGGCTTCCCAGGGGAGTTCTACCAGACGTTTAAAGCAGAGATAATACCTATCCTTCTCAAGCTATTCCAAGAAATAGAAAGGGAAGGAAAACTTCCAGACTCATTCTATGAAGCCAGTATTACTTTGATTCCTAAACCAGACAGAGACCCAGTAAAAAAAGAGAACTACAGGCCAATATCCCTGATGAATATGGATGCAAAAATTCTCAATAAGATACTAGCAAATCGAATTCAACGGCATATAAAAAGAATTGTTCACCATGATCAAGTGGGATTCATTCCTGGGATGCAGGGCTGGTTCAACATTCGCAAATCAATCAACGTGATACATCACATTAACAAAAAAAAAAGAGAAAAACCATATGATCCTGTCAATCGATGCAGAAAAGGCCTTTGACAAAATCCAGCACCCTTTCTTAATAAAAACCCTTGAGAAAGTCGGGATAGAAGGAACATACTTAAAGATCATAAAAGCCATCTATGAAAAGCCCACAGCTAACATCATCCTCAACGGGGAAAAACTGAGAGCTTTTTCCCTGAGATCAGGAACACGACAGGGATGCCCACTCTCACCACTGTTGTTTAACATAGTGCTGGAAGTTCTAGCATCAGCAATCAGACAACAAAAGGAAATCAAAGGCATCAAAATTGGCAAAGATGAAGTCAAGCTTTCGCTTTTTGCAGATGACATGATATTATACATGGAAAATCCGACAGACTCCACCAAAAGTCTGCTAGAACTGATACATGAATTCAGCAAAGTTGCAGGATACAAAATCAATGTACAGAAATCAGTTGCATTCTTATACACTAACAATGAAGCAACAGAAAGACAAATAAGGAAACTGATCCCATTCACAATTGCACCAAGAAGCATAAAATACCTAGGAATAAATCTAACCAAAGATGTAAAGGATCTGTATGCTGAAAACTATAGAAAGCTTATGAAGGTAATTGAAGAAGATTTAAAGAAATGGAAAGACATTCCCTGCTCATGGATTGGAAGAATAAATATTGTCAAAATGTCAATACTACCCAAAGCTATCTACACATTCAATGCAATCCCAATCAAAATTGCACCAGCATTCTTCTCGAAACTAGAACAAGCAATCCTAAAATTCATATGGAACCACAAAAGGCCCCGAACAGCCAAAGTAATTTTGAAGAAGAAGACCAAAGCAGGAGGCATCACAATCCCAGACTTTAGCCTCTACTACAAAGCTGTCATCATCAAGACAGCATGGTATTGGCACAAAAACAGACACATAGACCAATGGAATAGAATAGAAACCCCAGAACTAGACCCACAAACGTATGGCCAACTCATCTTTGACAAAGCAGGAAAGAACATCCAATGGAAAAAAGACAGTCTCTTTAACAAATGGTGCTGGGAGAACTGGACAGCAACATGCAGAAGGTTGAAACTAGACCACTTTCTCACACCATTCACAAAAATAAACTCAAAATGGATAAAGGACCTGAATGTGAGACAGGAAACCATCAAAACCCTAGAGGAGAAAGCAGGAAAAGACCTCTCTGACCTCAGCCGTAGCAATCTCTTACTCGACACATCCCCAAAGGCAAGGGAATTAAAAGCAAAAGTGAATTACTGGGACCTTATGAAGATAAAAAGCTTCTGCACAGCAAAGGAAACAACCAACAAAACTAAAAGGCAACCAACGGAATGGGAAAAGATATTTGCAAATGACATATCGGACAAAGGGCTAGTATCCAAAATCTATAAAGAGCTCACCAAACTCCACACCCGAAAAGCAAATAACCCAGTGAAGAAATGGGCAGAAAACATGAATAGACACTTCTCTAAAGAAGACATCCGGATGGCCAACAGGCACATGAAAAGATGTTCAGCGTCGCTCCTTATCAGGGAAATACAAATCAAAACCACACTCAGATATCACCTCACGCCAGTCAGAGTGGCCAAAATGAACAAATCAGGAGACTATAGATGCTGGAGAGGATGTGGAGAAAC
>NW_024421553.1:0-1226 GCF_014898765.1 Herpailurus yagouaroundi | reverse complement strand
AGGCTTTGAGCTGTCAGCACAGAGCCTGACACGGGGCTCAAACTCATGAACTGTGAGATCATGACCTGAGCTGAAGTCAGATGCTTAACCGACTGCGCCACCCAGGTGCCCTTCTGCCAGATTCTTAAAGTTAAGTTTTGGAGCAGTAGCAAAAGGGACCATCAAACTGGAGATATTTATTTTGATAAGAATGCTGGTCTAATCTAAATGATTATTTTTAAGCTTTCTTGTTTGTCATTGCAATTGGAGAGTGATGAATAATGTTTGAAATGTTTTCTATGGTTTTTGGAAATACTATATGTAAATGTTTAAAGTTTTATGCAAATTAGGGAAAATGGAATCTCACTTTCTTGTTCATGTGCACTTTTGAGAAACATTATCTTAATTTTGAATTGGACATCTTGATCTATCACTGGTGAGTCTTAGGCTGAGCCACATGAAATTGATATTTTTGTTGATCAAAATGACTGAGTAATAATTTCATATTACTCATCCTAATATATTTATGCCCTTGGTCTTTCTAGATACGTGTAGATTAAGCTATGAAGCTATTACTCTGTAGTGAATGTATTAATAAACCAAACAGTCTGCTTCGACCCCTCCCTGCTCTGTAATTTTTGCCCATTCAGATTTTTCTTTTCCTGGGTTTTAAAAGGGACAAAGTTAATTTCAAACCTCTGATGCAGCTGGAATGTACTAGAAGATGGGAACTTTCAACGAAAGGATGACATTGATGGTAGAAGGCATCCTTTTCCACACCATGACTCAGACTCCCAACACCTACTGTGAGGATTTTGAGGGCAATCCTTGGTCATGGATGTTCACATTGATACTGTAGCAATGGGCAAAAAATGGAAAAGGGATCAGACTTCTTTATTTCAGTTCAGTCTTTCCTATTTGGGTATATTGCCTTATTTGGCTCAGAATGAGCCTCAAGGGGTGTGTGTGTGTGTGTGTGTGTGTGTGTGTGTGTGTGTGTGTGTTTGTGTGTGAGAGAGGGAGCGAGAGGGAGCGAGAGGGAGCGAGAGGGAGCGAGAGGGAGCGAGAGGGAGCGAGAGGGAGCGAGAGAGGGAGCGAGAGAGGGAGCGAGAGAGCGAGAGAGAGAGCGAGAGAGAGAGCGAGAGAGAGAGGGAGAGAGAGAGGGAGAGAGAGAGGGAGAGAGAGAGGGAGAGAGAGAGCGAGAGAGAGAGAGAGAGAGATGCTTTCTTCACCTTAGAAAGCACTTC
>NW_024421552.1:165-1233 GCF_014898765.1 Herpailurus yagouaroundi | reverse complement strand
AGGCTTTGAGCTGTCAGCACAGAGCCTGACACGGGGCTCAAACTCATGAACTGTGAGATCATGACCTGAGCTGAAGTCAGATGCTTAACCGACTGCGCCACCCAGGTGCCCTTCTGCCAGATTCTTAAAGTTAAGTTTTGGAGCAGTAGCAAAAGGGACCATCAAACTGGAGATATTTATTTTGATAAGAATGCTGGTCTAATCTAAATGATTATTTTTAAGCTTTCTTGTTTGTCATTGCAATTGGAGAGTGATGAATAATGTTTGAAATGTTTTCTATGGTTTTTGGAAATACTATATGTAAATGTTTAAAGTTTTATGCAAATTAGGGAAAATGGAATCTCACTTTCTTGTTCATGTGCACTTTTGAGAAACATTATCTTAATTTTGAATTGGACATCTTGATCTATCACTGGTGAGTCTTAGGCTGAGCCACATGAAATTGATATTTTTGTTGATCAAAATGACTGAGTAATAATTTCATATTACTCATCCTAATATATTTATGCCCTTGGTCTTTCTAGATACGTGTAGATTAAGCTATGAAGCTATTACTCTGTAGTGAATGTATTAATAAACCAAACAGTCTGCTTCGACCCCTCCCTGCTCTGTAATTTTTGCCCATTCAGATTTTTCTTTTCCTGGGTTTTAAAAGGGACAAAGTTAATTTCAAACCTCTGATGCAGCTGGAATGTACTAGAAGATGGGAACTTTCAACGAAAGGATGACATTGATGGTAGAAGGCATCCTTTTCCACACCATGACTCAGACTCCCAACACCTACTGTGAGGATTTTGAGGGCAATCCTTGGTCATGGATGTTCACATTGATACTGTAGCAATGGGCAAAAAATGGAAAAGGGATCAGACTTCTTTATTTCAGTTCAGTCTTTCCTATTTGGGTATATTGCCTTATTTGGCTCAGAATGAGCCTCAAGGGGTGTGTGTGTGTGTGTGTGTGTGTGTGTGTGTGTGTGTGTGTGTTTGTGTGTGAGAGAGGGAGCGAGAGGGAGCGAGAGGGAGCGAGAGGGAGCGAGAGGGAGCGAGAGGGAGCGAGAGGGAGCGAGAG
>NW_024421552.1:0-65 GCF_014898765.1 Herpailurus yagouaroundi | reverse complement strand
GAGAGGGAGAGAGAGGGAGAGAGAGGGAGAGAGAGGGAGAGAGAGGGAGAGAGAGGGAGAGAGAG
>NW_024421551.1:0-3058 GCF_014898765.1 Herpailurus yagouaroundi | reverse complement strand
TATTTATATTTATATTTATATTTATATTTATATTTATATTTATATTTTCACATCTTCTTTACCCATTCACCTACTGATGGACACTTTGGCTGCTTCCATAATTTTGCTATTATAAATAATACTGCAATAAGTGTAGGGGTGCATATATGCTTTTGAATTAGTGTTTTCATATTCTTTGGGTAAATATCCACTAGTGGAATTACTGGATCATATGGCTGTTCTATTTTCAATTTTTTGGAGGAATGTCCCTACTGTTTTCCACAGTGGCTGCACCAGTTTGCATTCCCACCAACAGTTTATGAGAGTTCCTTTTTCCATGTCAACACTTGTTGTTTCTTGTGTTGTTGATTTTAGCCATTCTGACAGGTGTGATATGATATCTCATTGTGGTTTTGATTTGTATTTCCCTGATGATGAATAATGTTGAGCATCTTTTCATAAGTCTGTTGGCCATCTGGATGTCTTTTGAGAAATGTCTGTTCATGTCCTCTGCCCATTTTTTAACTGGATTATTTGTTTTTTTGGAGTTGAGTTGTATAAGTTCTTTATATATTTTGGATACTAACCCTTAATCAGATATATGATTTGCAAATATCTTCTCCCATTCTGTGGGTTGTCTTGGGTTTTCTTGGTTGTTTCCTTCTCTGCGCAGAAGCTTTTCATTTCAATGTAGTCCCAATAGTTTATTTTTGCTGTGTTCCCCTTGCCTCAGAAGATATACCTAGTAAATTGTTGCTACAGCCAATGTCAGAGAAATTACTGCCTGTACTCTCTTCTAGGATTTTTATGGTTTCAGGTCTCAAATTTAGGTCCTAAATCCACTTTTAGTTTATTTTTGTGTGTGGTATAAGAAAGTGGTACAATTTCATTCTTTTGCATGTAGCTGTCCAATTTTCCCAGCACCATTTGTTCAAAGACTCTTTTTCCCATTGAATATTCTTGCCTTCTTTATTGAAGATTAATTGACCATATAATCCTGAGTTTATTTCTGGGCTCTATATTCTGTTCTATATTTGATCTATGAGTCTGTTTTGTGCCAGTACCATACTGTTTTGATTACTACAACTTTGTAGTATATTGTGAAATCTAGGATTATAATATCTCCAGTTTTGTTCTTTTTCAAGATTGCTTTGACTTTTCAGGGTCTTTTGTGGTTCCATTCAAACTTTAGGAATGTTTGTTCTACCTCTGTTAAAAATGCTGTTGGTATTTTGATAGGGATTGCATTAAGTCTGTAGATTGCTTTGGGTAGTATGCACATTTTAACAATTTTTGTTCTTCCAATCCATGAGTATGGAATATCTTTCCATTTGTTACTGTATCTTCTTTTATTAGTAAACAAAATGTATTCTCACAGTAGACTATTTCATAAGCAAAAAGGAGAGGGAAAATCTCATTATTTGAGAGTATATTCTTTTCAGTCTTGTTTCTATGCATTTACATGCAGCTTTCCAGCAACATACAAAAGTAGATAATTCACCACAAGGGATCACACAGGACATTTATTTGGCAACTTATATTTTTAACAGTATGTTGTGAATATCTTTCCATGCCATTAAATACCCTTCTATGACAATTTGTTTCTACCGCCCATTTAGGTTGGTTTTTTGTTTTGTTTTGTTTTGCTTTACAACAAAATGGACATCATTCCTTACTAAGGGGACCTAAAATTATGCTAGCATTTGTGTGTGTGTGTGTGTATCTGTGTGTCTCTGTGTGTGTTTCTTTCTGTCTGCTCAACTTTTTTATTTCTTCCTGATCCAGTTTTAAAAGGTTACATGTTTCTAGGAATTAATCCATTTCTTCTAGGTTGTCCAATTTATTGACATATAATTTTTCATGATATTCTCTTATAATCTTTTGTATTTCTGTGGTGTCAGTTATTTCTTTTACGTTGCTGATTTTGTTTATTTGAGTCCTCTTTCTTTTTTGTTTGATGGGTCTGGCGAAAGTTTATCAATTTTTGTGATCTTTTCAAAGAATCAGCTCCTGGTTTCAATAATCTGTTCTATTGGTTTTTTTAGTTTCTATTTTGTTTATTTCTGCTCTAATCTTTATTTTTTTCCCTTCCTTCTTCTGGTTTTGGATTATTTGGCTATTGTTACTGATCTTTTTCTAGCTCCTTTAAGTGTAAGGTTAGATTGTTTATCTGAGATTCTTCTTGTTTCTTGAGGTAGGCCTATATTGCTATAAGCTTACTTCTTAGAACTGCTTTTGCTGCATCCCAAAGATTTTGGACCATTGTGTTTTCATTTTCATTTGTCCCCAATCTTTTTTTGATTTCCTCTTTGATTCCTTGGTTGACCCATTCATTGTTTCGTAGCATGTTATTTAACTTCCATGTACTTATGTTCTTTTCAGATTTTTTTCTTGTGGTTGACTGCTAGTTTCAAAGTGTTGTGGTTGGAAAAGATCCATGGTATGACTTCAATCTTTTTGAATTTGTGGGGACTTGTTTTGTGGCCTACTATGTTGTCTATTCTGGAGAATGTTCCATGTGCATTTGACAAGAATGTGTATTCTGCTGTTTTAGGGTGGAATATTCTGAATATATCTCTTAGATCCATTTGGTCCAATGTGTCATTCAAAGGCACTCTTCCCTTGTTGATTTTCTGTTTAGATGATCTATCTGTTGATGGAAGTGGGTGTTAAAGTCCTCTACTATTATTGTATTACCATTCATTACTTTCTTTATGTTTGTTATTAGGTGTTTTATTTATTTGGGGGCTTTCATGTGTGGTGCATAAATATTTACAATTGCTATATCTTCTTGCTATATCTTCTTTATGATTATATATGTCCTTCTTTGTCTTTTGTTACAGTCTTTGTTTTAAAGTCTATTTTGTCCTATATATGTGTGGTTACTCTGGCTTTCTTTTCACTTCCATTTGCATGATAATTGCTTTCCCATTCATTCACTTTCAACTTGCATGTGTCCTTAGGTCTGACATGGGTCTCTGGTAGGCAGCATATAGATGAGTCTTCCTTTTTTGTCCATTCTGTCACCCTATGTTTTTTGATTGGAGTATTTAGTCCATTTACATTCAAGGTGATTATT
>NW_024421550.1:3555-15122 GCF_014898765.1 Herpailurus yagouaroundi | reverse complement strand
AGACACAGAATCGGAAACAGGCTCCAGGCTCTGAGCCATCAGCCCAGAGCCTGACGCGGGGCTCGAACTCACGGACCGCGAGATCGTGACCTGGCTGAAGTCGGACGCTTAACCGACTGCGCCACCCAGGCGCCCCTTCTTTTCTTAGTAGTCTTTATGCCGGACGTGGAGCCCAGCACAGAGCTTGAACTAGTGACCCTGAAATCAAGACCTGAGCTGAGATCAAGATCTGAACTGAGATCAATAGTCAGAGGCTTAAAGCATAAGAGACTCTTAAAAACTGAGAACAAACTGAGGGTTGATGGGGGGTAGGAGGGAGGGGAGGGTAGGTGATGCGCATTGAAGAGGGCATCTTTTGGGATGAGCACTGGGTGTTGTATGGAAACCAATTTGACAATAAATTTCATATATTAAAAAAAAAAAGAGTCAGAGGCTTAACCGACTGAGCCACCCAGGTGCCCCCTGAAATTTAAAGGTTTTCTTATAAATTGATAAGAAATAGTCAATCACCTTGTGCATTTGGAATGTTGATTAAACATTTAATATGTGTTGTGTGTTACACAAAGTCCTTTAGGGTTCTTAGATCACTTGTTACTCATACTAATCCATGGGAGCAGTGGTCTTATTTTTCCCATTTCACAAATGAGAACACTGAGGTTGGCCTGAGACAAAGTTTGTCCGGAGTCTTCTTACTAGTAAATGGTAGTAAGGTGTGCCTAATGCCTTGAGCTCTTCGGCAAATTGAGCAGGAAAGGACATTTCCACTCCTTCCGAGACCTGGTCGCAGCCAGAAATGTTCCTGACAGAAGTGTGGTAACGACTGGAGGCGTACTCTGGGTCCTCACAGGGTTTGTCTAGGAGGAGGTGAAGGCTGGCCTCTACTCCTTGGACCGTACTTCATATTGAAACACAGGAGTGGAGTTACAATGTCTTAGCTACAGGTTGCCATTGCAAAGATTTTGTGTGTGTGTGTGCGTGCGTACGTGCAAACATTCAGTTAGTATTCTATCCGAACGACCAGTGTGGTATTCATACAGTAAAACAAATTATCTATCACCAACCAGCTAGTTCTGTTGTCCTGGAAATTTGTCTTTTGCTGCCATTTGTAAACAACTAAGCTGGTTCGTATAAAGCAATAAAAAAAAAAGACAACTTAAAAAAATTTTTTAATGTTAATCTATTTTTGAGATAGAGAGAGAGAGAAAGTACGGGTGGGGGGGGGGAGGGTTGCAGAGAGCAAGGGAGACACAGAATCCGAAGCAACTCCAGGCTCGAGGCTCTGAGCTGACAGCTCAGAGCCCAATGCGGGGCTCGAACTTACAGACCACGAGATCATGACCTAAGCCAAAGTCCACGTTTAATCAACTGAACCACCCAGGTGCCCCCAAATAAGGACAACTTTTTGCCGTAGCAGACATTAAGAGGTGATCCCCTCTTCCCAAAATACCACACACACACACACACACACACACACACACACATATTTTCTTTTCTTTTTTTATTTTTCAGAGAGAGAGAGAGTGAGCAAGGGAGAGGGGCAGAGGGAAAGAGAGAGAGAGAATCTTAAGGAGGCTTCATACTCAGCCACCCAGGTACCACAATGAAGATGTATTTTAAAAATTCAAACTCACTAGAAATCAAATAGGCAAATTAAAATAGTGGGGTATTTTTTTTTTTTTGTCTTTAAGTGTGTTGCTTTAATAATAATACCAAATGCTGGTGAGAACTTTGTGGTTTTAAATTACTTGAAGCCTTGAGGCCCCTGGGGTGGTTTGGTCAGTTGGGTGTCTGACTCTTCAATTTCGGCACAGGTTCTGATCCCAGGGTCATGAGTTCAAGCTCTGTGCTGAGCGTGGAGCCTGCTTAAGATTCTCTCTCTCCCTCCCTCTATTCCTCTCCCCTGTTGTGCCTGCTCTGTATCTAAAAAAAGAAAGAAAGAAAGAAAGAAAGAAAGAAAGAAAAAGAAAAGAAATATACTGGCTTTAAATTTAAAAAATAAATTATTTGAAGCCTTCTAGAAAGTATTTTAAAACTATTTATCAAAAGCTTTCAAAAACATGAGTATCTTCTATTCTAGAAATTCCACTTTTAGGATATATCCTGAGTGTATGAAAATATTTGCTCAAAGCTGTATACAAATGTAACCAAACACTGAATGAAGTAAGTTATGGTACAGTCATTAGTTGTCTACTGTGTAGATACTAATATTATGTTTAGAGTATATTTAACGGCATGAAATACAATTCACAACGGTAAGATATGAGAAAAGCAGGTTACAAATCAGATTGAAGACACCATGAAAGTGAAAATCATCATATACGCTTAGAAAACAGACTGAAAAGACCACCACTCAAACGTTCCTAGCAGGCTCTTTCTGGGAGGTGGGGTTACGGTAAGTTTTATTTTCTAATTTGTATTTTTCTGGTTTTTTTGTTCTGTCTTTTTCTAAATATTATTCAATGATATAGTTTACCTTTGTGGATGTTGGGTTGATTGTGATAAACCTACAAACCATATTACACAGATGACTGGTGATAATAGGAAGACCCACAGCTCATCCTCTACTTGTCTTATTTCAGACAAAAATACAGTAACTATGAGGTACTTGTATTTCTGTAATAGCTCTCAGTAAGGGAGACGGGAAACTTACAGTTGGTTGCATGACCCCACAAAATCCTGGTCGGGTTTTATGCATAATGATGGGTAAGCAAACTCAGAGCTGCACAGAAATATTTGGGGGTCAAATTTGTGTTATTGTATTTTTAATTTGAAAAAGGAACATTTTCAAAACCCTTTCTGGTGGACATTGTGTGAAGAGGTTAATAAGGGACATCCTTGCTTTCATTCACGCATTCATGCATACATTGTGCCCCTACTATTATTTATACTGGGACAACACTGAAATTTATAGTTGTTAGCATCTGCAACAAGATGAGTCTTTTTCATACAGAAAATAATTCTATATTCTAGCTCACAAGTTGGCAGTAGACATGGAAAGGTGGAATAGAATTCGAAGAAGTCAAGCCTCCCCTTCATGTAAAATTACTAATGAATAAACCGACAGCAGATTCTATGAATTGAGAAAAAGGATTATTGCTCCTGGAAGATTATTCCTCAGAACTCTTGATTTTAAAATTTTAAAAATTGAGCTATTAACAGACAGAATTACCATACCTTTGTTCTAGAGAAGAAAGTATTTCATTTAAACAAAAATATGATTTTCATTAAAATGCTATAATAGAAGTAATAAATACACAGCATTATGTTTTCCCAAGATTTTTCCTGTCCCTACCTTGAGTTGGTGTAAGTTATATATTTAATAATGTCAAAGCCTTGGCAAAACGCTGTGATGATGATGGTGGTGGTGACGAATGCTTAGTATTTGTAACAAATGTTACAGTTTTGAAAGCACTTTCAGGAATAGCATCTCTTGCCTTTCTGCACTGATCCTCAGAACCACCCTGAGAAGTGTTATTCTCCCCATTTTAGTGGTGGTCCCATCGTTAACACATTGCTGGGACTACCCTTGGCTCCTGAGAGACCTTCAGGTTCCTAAATAAATGTCTCTGATGTAGCTAACTTTCACCCATGAAGATAGCATTTCAGGAACACTTACAGCAAAATTTATGAAAGCCTGGAGAGCTTAGTACATGGGAGAGAAAGTATATATTTTCTGATAAAGCCCCAAAGAAGCATTATTTCCTTTATTTTTTAAAATTTTAAATGTTTATTTAGGTTTTTTTTTTTTTTTTTTTTTTGAGAGAGAGAGACAGAGCGAGTAGTGGAGACACAGAGAGGGAGGGAATCTGAAGTAGGCTCCACATTCTGTGCTGTCAGCACAGAGCCTGACACGGGGCTTGAACTCATGAACCACGAGATCATGACCTGAGCTGAAGTCAGATGCTTAACCGACTGAGCCACCCAGGTGCCCCAAGGCATTATTTCTTTTAAAGTAACAAAGTAGAAAAAAACTTCTTGCAGTGTCACATATTAAGATATGAACTAAACTTTTTTCATAAACTGTCTTTTAAAAAATAAATACATAAAAACATCCAATGCCTAGAAAACACATCAAAACAATACTTCCGCAGCTTCCCAATTTAAGCCACCTGTGGAAACTGAGAAATTGGCATAAATAGAGACTCTGACTAATAAAGCAACAGAGTACTTAATGTTGATAAGGAGAGGAGGCATATTTATACATTCATTTATTAATTCTACAGATATATACTGAATGTTTATTAAGTGCCAGTTGCTGTACAGAGCACAGGAAAACAGAGAATATAATTGGGAACAATACCAGAAGTGGTCCTATCCTCACAGAACTTAAGGTCTTGGGCGGCGGGGCCTGGGGGGGGGGGGGCGGGGAGATAGGTGTTAATCAAATTTTCACCCTGATGAATGTATTACTACAAACCATAGTTAGAGCTTGTGTCAAGAGAAAGTATGAGGTTCCTTGATGACATGAGTAGGATAACCCATGTTTTGGGGTTCAGGAAAGGCATCTTTGGAAGGATTCAGATTTTGTAGGGCTTGAGGTTATATAAGGAAGGGTCATCTTTATGAATAAAAAGTAAAATCAGGCTTAAATCGGCTGATGAATGGAAAAAGAAGATGTGGTTTATACACCCAATGGAATACTACTTGGCAATGAGAAAGAATGAAATCATGTCATTTGTAGCAACGTGGATGGAACTGGAAGGTATTATGCTGAGTGAAATAAGTCAGTCAAAGAAAGACAGATATCATATGTTTTCACTCATATGTGGATCTTGAGAAACTTAACAGAAGACGGTGGGGGAAGGGAGGGAGAAAAATAGATACAAACAGAGAGGGAAGGAGGCAAACCATAAGAGACTCTTAAATACAGAGAACAAACTGAAGGTGGATGGGGTGTGGGGGAGGGGGGAAATTGGGTGACGGCATTGAGGAGGGCACTTGTTGGGATGAGCACTGGGTGTTGTATGGAAGCCAATTTGGCCATACATTATATTAAAAAGTAATTTAAAAATTAAAAAAAAATTAAAAAATAAAATAAAATCAGGCTTAAAAGGGAGTATATATTTAGAATGAGAAATAAATGATGACAAGTCACAAAAGTTTAAAGCTGCAAATACCACAACACAAAATCTCCTCTCCCCCCACCAGCCCATAATATTTTTATTTATTAACTTTCTGACATACCTGGGTAACATCTTTTGTCTGCCTACTTTTCAATCACCCTTTCATAGGGTAGCAGTTTGTGGTGTCTGTTCCACAGAGACTACAAAAAGATAACTTAGCCATTACTCCAGCATTGGTTGATGAAAATGTATTTTTTATTATTGATAGCTGTGCAAATGTTTCCTTCAGCTTTATGACTCATTTTTGTTGAAGTCGTGTGCAGCGTAAGGATTGTGGTAGTTTTGGGGAAAGCTCCATTAAGTTTTATGTATGATCTGTAATATTTGGGAGAATTTTCCACAGCCTGGCTTCCAGTGCATTTCAGAATTTCTGTGCATTTCAGACCTTACTTCTCTTGGACTCTGCCCAGACTTTGGTGCCAGGTGCTGTAGGACACCCTTACATTGTATGTGACCTGGCTTCATTCCTTCTAGTCTCTTTCTGCCAGGTAAATCAGCAGAGTGGGAAGTGAAAGTATTCCTGGAAGCCTTTCCTGGATCAGAACACCTAGCAGTAACTCCCCTATGTATAGATGTAACTAAAGACCAAATATACATGTATGTCCCACCAAACCCAAACTAAATGGCTTCCCTGCTCGGCTTCCCCACACCCATTCCAAACCTAGCCGGAGGAAAAGCGGGAGGGAGGCAGAGTCAGAATGGACTTAACCAATTGTGGGTCTTAACCAATTGTGATCTAACAAATGGGGTCTTAACCAATTGTGATCTAACTCTTCTAAAGTTTACAGAAATATGTGACCACGTGACCACAGTAGAGCCTTGAAAGGGGCTCCTACGGGTGATGGCTCTTGAAACTAAAACTTCAGGGTACGTCCTTTGGATTCTCTGAGGAAACAGTTTGGGAACTGAGATATGATGCGTAGGGTTTGACACTGGAATGAATCTCGTTGCCTGGTTGAGGGAGTGTTGGGGGAGGCAGGCCCTTAGGTGCTTAAGGTAGATCCTGGTGTTCTTTAAGCCCATTTAGCCATGTTCTTCCCAGAGACCCCTCAGGGTTTCAAACTATGTCTTGAGTAGCTCAAGGAGATCTGTTTGATATATCCCATCTCTGCAGAAGAATGTACTTGAAGAAAGTGTTCTTAACCTCCCTTTTCCTCCTTCCCTTTCTCCCTTCCTCCCTCCCTCCATCTTTAATATTGGCCAGTATTCAAATTTCCTGATTGTCTCTTTTTTCCCCAACGAGCTGGTGTAAATCAGGACCGAAACAATGTCCACACGCTGCGTTAGGTGCATATGTCTCCTTAGATGCTTTTAATCTACAAGTTCCTCTTCTCTCTTGTTTTTAATTCCTACTTATTTATTGGAAAAACTGGGATTTGTCTGTAGAATTTCTCATATTCTGGTTTTTGCTGATTCCATCCATGTTGTTTTAGCATGTTCTTCTGTTCCCTGTGTTTTCTGTGAATAGTTGTATCTGAAGGTTTAATTCGATTGGGGCCCAATATTTTTTAAGAACGCTTAAGAGGAGGTGCTGTGCACTTCCTGTTGTGTATCTTACCTCTTGTTACCTCTTTTTGATATTAAGATCAACCAGTGGGACCAGGTGCTGCCATCCCAATCCATCATTACAAAGCTCTCCATCAGCACTTCTCTTTGTAGTTCTAGAAACCATTGATTCATTTCCTCCATCTACTATTTCATTAGGGGATTCAAAATGGTTATAGTTCCATCGTTCTTCCTGCATTTTAGCTGGAATATATCCGCAAAGAAATTACCATAACAAACTATTTAGTAGCTTTGAAATAAATGTTATAAAAGAAAGATAGTATAAAATGCAGAAAATGTGTTATTCCCTACCTTCATCATGTTCTAGAGTCATGAGTTGGGTTCTAGCAAAATCCAGTGGTGATCAATGATTTTTAAATATTATCATGAACTTACTGATTTTTTAAGCTTCTTTAGTGTTTTCCCATTCATTGCAGCTTTCTTCTTATGATTGCTCAAATTTTACCAACATGGGCCATTGTGAGACTCTTCAAGATGGTCCTGAGCTATTTTACCATAACCCTAATAGACTTTGATAGTTCCTTTACCCTCTGGGACAAATTCCATGTTCTTCCAATGACTCTCCTATCCTATCCTCGACCTGCCCAGTTCTCCAAAGATTTGTGTTTTCTTTTAGTGGACAGTGGTATTTAGAGACCAAAATATGAGTCCTGGGTGACACTGATTTTTCTCAAGTATTCAGGCTTCTTTCTGTCTTTTTTTTTTAAATTTTTTAGAACATCTTAGATTCTAGATTTGTCTGATTGTTTCCTCATGCTGTCACTGAACTGGAATTTGTTTCTCTACTTCCTGTGCTTTTTGTCATCTGGAAATTATGTCTAGAGGCTTGATCATATTTAGGTTATGTATTTTGGGTTTTTATTTATTTATTTATTTATTTTTTGACAGGAAATTCTTAAGCATTTGCTTTCTTCAAATTGCATCATACCAGGAAGCAGGTGATATCATGTTGTTCCACTGTTAGTGACGTTAAGCTTGATTATTCATTTAAGATGGTCACCTTTGGAACTCTCACTATGAAGATATCTTTTTTCTTTTGAAATTAGCAAATAGCCCATACAGTGATGCTTTGACATCACATAAATATCCGGTCCCCTACAACATTTCCTCTACGGTTTTGCCAGCTCTTGAAGACCCTTGCCTGAATCAGTTTTGCACTGGGGTTTGCATAATGCTGATTTTCTAATTTTACACTCCTATATTAGTTGACACTTTTATTTAAAGAAGAACTTCCTCGGGGCATCTGGGTGACTCAGTCAGTTAAGTGTCCGACTTCGACTTGGGTCATGATCTCACAGTTCATGGGTTGGAGCCCAGCATTGGGCTCTGTGCTGACAGCTCAGAGCCTGGAGCCTGCTTCAGATTCTGTGTCTCCCTCTCTCTCTCACCTTCCCCTGCTTGTGCTCTCTCTCTCTCTCTCTCTCTCTCTCTCTCTCAAAAATAAACATTAAAAAACATTTTGAAAGAGGAGCCTCCTTTTTGTGTGTGTGACTTCTATTATTCATTAATGATTATGTATTCATTCAAGATGTTAGAAACAACCACAGTCATTATTATTTTGATGTAAAAATTGTCCTAGATTTGGCCAGCAGAAACTCATCCATATTTCTCGTGTGTCCTTTTGACATGACCGTATCAATCGTTGAGTATTGCAGTAGACCTAGAATGAATCAGTTATTTCTCCTAGGAGCCCAGGTTCCCTCTAGTGAGAAGTGATATTTAGAGACCACTGTGTGGGCAGTAGGGGTGCTCTTGCTATTGGCTGGCCATTACTTCTAGGCTTTTCCAGCTAGCAAACACATTTTTTCCCTCTAAATAATAGGAATATTGATGATGTATTTTCTCCTTTTTTAGCTTTCTGTATTTCTTAAATTCTAAAAAGAATTATGTATTTGTTTTTTATGCTGGTAAAATATGCATAGCATAAAACCTACCATTTTAACATTTTATTTTTATACGTACAGGTCGGTGGCATTTAGCACTTTCACACTGTTGTCAACCATCACCCTGTACCGTCAATCTGATGTGCTTAAAATCTCCTGAAATAGTTCTTGTCTTCAGATGGTTATGCCACCGGCACAAATTAACTTATACAAGTCATTTCCACTTGTTTTCAATTTTGTGGGGCTGATTTTCACTATCTTGATTTAACTTTGTTTTTGAATTATGTAAAATAAGTACAAGACTCCAAAGTCATTACTCTATGCCAAGGCACATTCATAGTCGCACTTCGACCCTCTTTATTCCCTTTTTCCATAGGTTTCCTATGGTTTCCCTTTTTACCATCTATTGTTTCTTCTTGAAGTTTAATGTAATGACACACATATTTTCATCCACTCACCCTTTTATTACCCAAAAGGTAACATTCTTTTTTTTTAATTTGAGAGAGAGAGAGAGAGAGAGAGAGCGAGACAAGAGAGAGAGTGCATGAGCAGGGGAGAGAAGCAGAAGAAGAAAGAGAGAGAGAGAGAGAGAGGAGAGAGAGAGAGAGAGAGAGAGAGAGAGAGAGAGAGAGAGAGAGAGAGAATCTTAAGCAGGCTCCACACTCAGCACAGAGCCTGGCACAGGGCTCAATCGCATGACCCTGGGATCACGACTTGAGCCAAAATCAAGAGTTGTACTCTCAACCTACTGAGCCACCCAGGCACCCAAGTAATGTTCTGTAAACACTATTTTCCACTTTGCTTTTTTCACTTAACAATATATCCTAAAGGTTCCTTGTATGTCTATACAGAGATCTCCCTCATTCCTCTTTACTACTGCATAGTGTTTGGAACCCATTGTGTACCATAGCTCATTCAACTAGTTCCCATTGATGGCCATTTGTGTTGCTTCTGAAACCATTTTAAATCCTGCTATAAATCCAACATGGCAACCTGGGAGAATAGCATCATGCCGCTAGCCAGAGTGAGAGGGAGAAAATGGCAGTGGTGGAAAGCCAGGTGGGAAGTGTTTGCCAAAGAATATGCATTAGCTACTTATTGGGATCTTCTGTGGAGGTTCCCAATGGGGGGAATCTAGATTAAGCCCATGAAAGTGTCCATGGGAAAGTCAATATCAAGTATCTTCTAGATCCAGAGAGCTCAGGACACCCCGTCAAAGACTCTTACCCCCTTACTTCTCCTCCCTCTACCTTGTTTAGCCAGTGTGGGAGGGAAGATGGGAAGAGAGGCAGTAGAAGTGAACCAGGTCCCCTTCTTCTGTCTTCCAGGCCTTCCCTAGTGTGCCTGTATGATGGATCATCCAAACTGGATACCTAATTAGTTTTACTTTTTATAAAAAAATAGTCCTCTTAAAACTATTTTAAATACAATTATTATTTAAAAATTTTTTTTCAACGTTTATTTATTTTTGGGACAGAGAGAGATAGAGCATGAACGGGGGAGGGGCAGAGAGAGAGGGAGACACAGAATCAGAAACAGGCTCCAGGCTCCGAGCCATCAGCCCAGAGCCCGACGCGGGGCTCGAACTCCCAGACCGCGAGATCGTGACCTGGCTAAAGTCGGACGCTTAACCGACTGCGCCACCCAGGCGCCCCAAATACAATTATTATTTTAAAATAAAATTATACATAAGTATAATGTACAAGAAAGAAAAACATATATATACAATGTACATTAAGAAAAATATAAAACTCCTCTATGCTGATTATTTGAACATTTAAAATAGAGTAAATAATTTGGGTGCATATTCACATACTTTTATCAGCTTTATCAGCCTTGCTCTAATAGCATATATTTTTTAATATAGTCTTTTTTTTCCATGAAACTGACTGAAGCCGTCCTCAAAGATGCACTGTAGTATGCATTTATTATAAATAATAAGTCTGAAATTGGTGCCATATTTAAATGAGCTTTCTCTAAAGACTACAATAATTTTAATGACAAAATGCTCTCTCTACAGGTAACTGGTAACCTCATAGCAGCTTCTGTTAAGTGAAGTATTCTATTTTTTTCAGGATTCAAAATGTGTGAATATTTTAGCTAAAATATTTTCACAGCTATTGTCATTTTGCATTCATCCAGAGAAACTTTCTTCGGCAATTATTTGCGTGAGACAAAAATAATCAAATTGTTTTTATTTATGATTGAATTTTAATGTTTCATCAACTTTAAGCACTGCAGATTTTAGGTCTTTTCAATTATATTCCATTCTGTTACCAAACATAACACTAAACATCTACTAGAAAATAGGAACTCCTCCCCAAATCATGCATTTATATGTTTTTTTTTAAATGTTTATTTATTTTTGAGAGAAAAAGATAGAGAGCAAGCAGGGGAGGGGCAGAGAGAGGAGACAGAATCCCAAGCAGGCTCCATGCTGTCAGAGCACAGCCCATGTGGAGCTAGACCCCACCAACCATGAGATCATGACCTGAGCCCAAAACCAAGAGTCGGATGCTTAACCGACTGAGCTACACAGGCGCCCCACCATTTATGTTTAATGTTTAGTTCCTCACTTTTTAAAAATTGAAATAAAATTCACTATTTTAAAATGCACAATTCAGTGGTGCTTAGTCCATTTACAGTGTTGTCCAACCATCACCTCTATCGAGTTCTGGAATGTTTTCATCACCTCAAAAGGAAACCTCATTCTCATTAAGTAGTTGTTCCCCAGTCCCCCCTTCCCCCAGGCCCTGGCAGCCATTGATCTAGATCTACTTCCTGTCTCTATGGATTTACCTGTCCTGGATATTTCATATGAATGGAATCATAATAATAAGCTTATATATAGATACACACACACACACACACACACACACACAAGCTTATATATATGTTTATATATATACATAGGCTTATATATATATAAACAATAAGCTTATATATATTATTGTTTATATATATATATATATATATATATATATATATATATATA
>NW_024421550.1:0-3455 GCF_014898765.1 Herpailurus yagouaroundi | reverse complement strand
TATATATATATATATATATATATATATATATATATATATATATATAAGCTTATTGTTTCTGGCTTCTTTCACTAAGCATAATGTTTTCAGGGTTCATCCACCTTATAGCATTTCCAGTACTTCCTTCCTTTCTTATAGCTGAATAATATTCTACTATATGGATATAGTAGAAAGGATATCTTGTGTATCCATTCATCTTTTGATGGACATTTTGGTTGTTTATACTATTTGGCCATTGTAAATAACGCTGCCATGAACATTTCTGTACAAGTATTTGTTGGAGCACCTGTGTTCAATTCTTTTATGTATTTACCTGAGGAGTGGAATTTCTGGGTCATCTGATAATTCTGTATTTAATTTTTTGAGGATCTGCTAAACTGTTTTCCCCAGCAGCTCCACCATTTTACATAGCCACCAGCCATGTACAAGGGTACCTATTTCTCCACATCCTCCCTGACACTTGTTATTTTCCATTTATTTATTTGTTACATTATAGCCATCTTAGTGAGTGTGAAGTGGCATCTCATTGTGCCTCCCTTGCTTTTGTGGAGAAAACAAAGGTAGTATCTTCCTGCCTCAAACATTGTTTTTAACCATCACAGCTGACTAAAAAGCTTTCAAAAGCTGATTTTTTTTTTTTCTCCATTCCTGGAGTACTTGATTGAATATTTCCAACTGATTTGTTGGAATCATTTGTTTGAAACAGAGTGCAACCAAAATGCAACCAATATTCGGATGACTCATCTTTGGGAGAGTGTAATTCCATTACAGGATATTTTGGGTGATTATGAAATATTTCTTTAAAAGCTCTAACATGTTTAAAATTTTACTCATGACTAACTCCAAAAATGAAACAAACAAACCCTAAACACATACTGCCATGCTGAAGGCTTTTTGTATTCAGCATCATCTCAGTTGCAAAAATTTTGTAGTTCAATTTCTAGTAGATATTGCTAGATAGGTAGATGAAGAGATAACCAACACAGATTCTATTTTGAAAGTAAAATGTTTCAGCCTGTTTAGATGAGATTCTAAATTACCTGTGTACCACAATCAATTCCAAATATACTTCTACTCCATAAAGTTGTTAAGTTAGAGCTAATGTTTTAACCACAATTTTATATTCTACCAAAATTAATAAATCCATTATCACTGTAAAAACAAAGAATTTTATCTTCAATGTTGAACTTCTTATTAAGATTTTTGAAAGTATCCATATAATGTCGGATATTTCACTGCTGATGGAATGAACCTCCAAAAACCAGACTTTGATTCCATAAATTGGACAAAAATATTAAATTATTACTAGAGTTAACTGGCTTTCTGTTTGAAGCATCTGATGTCGCTGATATAAATCAGGTACACTTGACTGTTTGCAAAAATTCTTCTGCTGCTAAAGGAGCCAACGCATTAACAGCCATGGGTTCACTTTTCATGCATGCACAAGAAAATGGAGAATCAAAGATAAGAAAAATTAATTTACAAGGAAGATGCTTGATCTAAATGAAAAGTCATGCTTCACAGAATGATATATAAAACCCTGTTTGCAGTTGCATGCATTGAGGATGTTAGTGCTTTTTCATCAGATTGGTGTCTTTGAGTTTTCATGTGGCCAATAATATTGTTGCAGCTCCCCTGACGGATGACAGATGCCAAGAGATATTTTGTGCAAGTTTTATATTCATCATCCAATTTCTTAAAGGATGAAAACTCAATATTTAACATTTCATTAAACATGCACTTACATTGGTTTTGAGATCACTGCTGCTGAAAAGATTTATCGCACATAAAAAGCATTACCAATTAATAATAGTTGTATACAATACAACAAGGAACAATACCACCATAGCAAAAAATTTCAGGTTATTGTCTAAATGCTCTACAACAGGATCACAGCTTCCATTTTCTGCACATATTTCTTCTCTCACACATAACCTATTATTTTCCACATTATGCTGACTCTGCCCAGAGACACCTGGAAGCTTTGTGACTTAGCACCCACCATGGTATAGCTAGCTGGCTAGTATATCAAGTGGTTGGTTGGCCCAACAGCATTGCTTCTTTTCCCATCCCTGTTTGAGAATGAAAGGAGCCACCTGCCCCCAAATGCTTATGTGCAGGCACACTGTTTTATTAGCCACCACCCTGCACGCTGTCCCTGGAGAGAGAATAAAAAAAGTCATTCATATCCCTGAGTTTGGAAAGGGTTGGGAAAAAGAGTTTCACTCAACTTCTGGTTTTCATATTGTGTCGAAGCGAGAACTCTATTCATTGTGCATGAGTCTTGCGTGACTCTAGTAGAGAGACCCTGGAAGAACTGAAAGGTACCAAATGGAGACCTACCAAAGCAATACCAGCTTCGTTAAATGGCACTATTACAGGCAATACTTGATTAAAAATGGGAAATGCAAGACAGATATTAAAGAAAACAGGATGCCAGGACAATAGGGGTAAACTGAGACTGTTCTAGACAACCCCTGGTGTGTGTCACTGTTTTTAGCTCCCTAAAGGGGAGGAAGTCTCAGCTTTGAATGAGCATTTAAAATGGTGGCTAATGTCCTGGCCTGGATGCTTCGTCCAAGTTGTAATTTAAGGTGGCTCTAGGTTTGTCTACTGCCTAAGAGTACGCAGAACGTTATGCAGCCAGCTACTGGAAAATTCAAAGGGTTCCCAAGAGAAAACCGAGCAGGGCACCAAAACCTAGCCCCCTGTGCTGGAATTCCAGTGAGTGACCAAGAAATCAAAAGGAACTTCCTTAAGGATGGATTTAAGAAACTGACCACCACCCATATGACACAGGGGAGAGCACGGGATCAGAACGATTGTAATTTATTTTAAATAAAATCTCTCACACATATGCTCCCCCCCCTCCACTTTTTCATTTTGCTATGTAGGAGCAGTGGACTGATGTTTATTTTATTCTATCTTCATTTGTTTTACTCCTATTGTGTTCAAACTTAAAGAAATACTCATCTCCTCTTGGTGTGGGACTGTAATGATATAGGACTTCTTATTTTTTAATTCCAGTGTAGTTTGCACACAGTGTTATATCAGTTTTAGGCGTACAATAGTGTGATTCAACATTCCTTTCTATACATTACACGGTGCTCATCATGATAACTGTACTCTTAATCCCCATCAACTATTTCAACCCGCCCCCCCCCCTTTCTCGTAACCATCAGTTTGTTGTCTATAGTTAAAGTCTGTTTTTGGTTTGTCTCTCTCTCCTTTTCCTTTGTTCACTTAAAATTTTGTTTCCTAAATTTCACATATGAGTGAAACCATGTTGTCTCTCTCTGACATATTTCATTTAGCATTATTCTCTTTAGATCTATCTACGTTGTTGCAAATAGTAAGATTTCATTCTTTATCACTGAGCAATATTCTATTTTGTGTGTATGTGTATTATATATTTATATTTATATTTATATTTATATTTATATTTATATTTATAT
>NW_024421549.1:0-9727 GCF_014898765.1 Herpailurus yagouaroundi | reverse complement strand
GAGATTGAACATATTAATTAGACACAAGACACATGAAGAAGCATGACCTTTAGGTGCACAGGTGCTAATAAATCCTCACTTTAACGTGCTTAGATGTCACCCTTTTCCCACCTAAGTGTCTTTAAAAAATTCTCCCTGCCCTCTCCTTGGGGAGTCAACCTGAGGACACTTTCCTCTGTGCCGTCTCCCCTGTGCTGAGCACAAGCCCTGATAAAGCCTTGCCTGAAACTTACATTTGGCCCCTTGTCAACTTCTACTATTCAATAAACCCAAGGACCCAGTTTGGTATGGTATTTTGGGGGACTCTGCCAGGACCACAGGGGTTATTTTTCCCCCTCAAGGAGAGAGTATGGGACCCTTGGGGGCAGTCAGATGCAGCTGACTAGCCAACTCCTGAACATCTGTTGCAATGTCCCTGCACAACCTAAGGCTGTCTCCTGTGTCCCGTGGTTCCCACTACTCTCCTTCATGCACACTCTTCGCTTTTCCCAATTTCCTTCCCTCATCACCTCCAAACCTCTCTCTTCTTTTTCAGGTTCTTTCCCCTCCTTCTCATGCTCTGGGGTGGCTACAAGATGGCTACAGCTTTATCCTGATTAGCTTGTGCGAGCGTGCCCTGGGCCCCCTAACTGACCAGCAGAGGTAGGGGTGGCTGCATGGCACCCGCAGACTTGGGTCCCACAGGCGAGACAAATGGATGTGTAACCCTCACATCATGTAGTGGCTGGAAATCTGATAGTCACTGGAAACCCCATTTTCCCCCTCTCCTCTGTGAGTTGCCTGAATAGACACTTGCAGGAAGGCGGGTTGAGGCTGACTCTGTCATAAAGTGCCTTCCTCCTCTGGCCACTGTTTGGTTATTTTGCCTGAATAGACATCCCTGTGGGATGGGTGGAAAGACATTTCCTTCCCTCCCTCCCTCCTTCCTTCCTTCCTTTCTTTCTTTCTTTCTTTCTTTCTTTCTTTCTTTCTTTTTCCTTCTTCCTTCCCTTCTTCCAGCTCCCTATGCTCTGCCCACTGCCCACTTCCAACCTGGAGATTCCCTATTTTGTTACTTTCTTTGAAACTCCTGGGTGGCACAAAAACAGACATGCAGATCAGTGGAACAGAACAGAGAACCCAGAAGTGGACACACAAACATATGGCCAACCAATCTTTGACAAAGCAGGAAAGAATACTCAGTGGAAAGAGTCTCTTCAGCAAATGGTTCAGGGCAAACTGGACAGCGACATGCAGAAAAATGAACCTGGACCACTATCTTACACCATACACAAAAATAAACTCAAAACGGATGAAAGACCTAAACGTAAGACAGGAAGCCATCAAAATCCTCGAGGAGAAAGCAGACAAAAACCTCTTTGATCTTGGCCACAGCAACTTCTTACTCAACACACCTCTGGAGGCAAGGGAAACAAAAGCAGAAATGAACTACTGGGACCTCATCAAAATAAAAAGTGTCTGCACAGCACAGGAAACAATCAGCAAAACTAAAAGGCAACCAACAGAATGGGAGAAGATGTTTGCAAATGACATATCAGATAAAGGCTTAGTATTCAAAATCTATAGAGAATTTATCAAACTCAGCACCCAAAAAACAAAAAATCCAATGAAGAAATGGGCAAAAGACATGAATAGACACTTCTCCAAAGAAGACATCCAGATGGCCAAACGACACATGAAAATATGCTCAACATCACTCATCATCCAGGAAATACAAATCAAAACCACATTGAGATACCACCTCACATCTGTCAGAATGGCTAACATTAGAATGGCTAACATAACTGAGGCAAAAACAGATGTTGACAAGGATGTGGAGAAAGAGGATCTCTTTTGCACTGCTAGATGAAAACTGGTGCAGGTAGTCTGGAAAACAGTATGCAGGTTCCTCAAAAAACTAAAAATAGAACTACCCTATGACCCAGCAATTGCACTACTAGGCATTTATCCACGGGTTACAGGTGTGCTGTTTCGAAGGGACACATGCACCCCAATGTTTATAGCAGCACTATCAACAATAGCCAAAGTATGGAAAGAGCCCAAATGTCCATTGATGGATGAATGGATAAAGATGTGGTATATATATACAATGGAGTATTACTCGGCAATCAAGGATGAAATCTTGCCATTTGCAACTACATGGATGGAGCTGGAGGGTATTATGCTAAGTGAAATTAGTCAAAGAAAGACAAAAATCATATGACTTCACTCATGAGGACTTTAAGAGACAAAACAGATGAACATAAGGGAAGGGAAACAAAAATAATATAAAAACAGGGAAGGGGACAAAATATAAGAGACTCTTAAATATGGTGAACAAACAGAGGGTTACTGGAGGGGTTGTGGGAGGGGGGATGGGCTAAATGGGTAAGGGGCATTAAGGAATCTACTCCTGAAATCATTGTTGCACCATGTGCTAACTAACTTGGATATAAATTATAAAAAATGAATAAATTATTAGATAAAAAATAAAATAAAATAAACATTAAAAATTAAAAAAAAAAGATTAAAAAAAAAAAGAAACTCCTGGGTACTTCTCCATCCTCTGTTCCCACATGTGGGGAGAGGAACCATGTGGACTTCCCTGTTGCCTCTCTAGGTCAGATTTGTCACCCAGTTAGATCTCATTGTCTCTGTGAAGACCACCTAAATAATACCTGGGCTCCCAAGGAAGCTATACTTTAACATTTACTAAGGTCAAAGTGACTTGACAAAACCTCAGAGCCTGGGCTCTATTTCTACCCTGAGCATACATTGTACATCTGCTTCATTTTAAAAATAACTAAAATGGGGGCGCCTGTGTGGCTCAGTTGGTTGAGCATCCGACTCTTTATTTTGGCTCATGGTCCGTCATGAGACTGAGTTTCGTGTCCGGTTCAGTGCTGAGCATGGAGCCTGCTTGGGATTCTTTCTCTTCCTCTCTCTCTCTTCCCCTCCCTTGCTCATGCTTGCATTCTCTCTCTCTCTCTCTCTCTCTCTCTCTCTCTCTCTCTCTCTCAAAATAAATAAACTTCAAAAAATAACTAAAATGGAACATTAACATAAAGAGTAAAACCTCTCAACTTCCCATGAGACAGAAGCCATATAGCCTTCCACATACTAGAAGGCTAAGATGAGGTCTACAACTTTCTGTAATGTCCTTTGTCTAATGATTTGTAACTTTTTATGTTAACCCTGCACCAAACGTTCCTTCCCTGAAGCACTCTCTTCTTTGTGAAGATTGTGTACTCTGAGCAATTATCCTAACTTGTGCTCAAATGGAACTTGTTTCCTTTTACTTTAAAATTGAAAAAAAAATTAAAAATTGAAATTAAAAAATCTAAATTAATTTTTTTTAATTAAAAAAAAGTTTGTTCATTTTGCATTGACATTTCTTGACATAGTCGGCAGGATAGCAGAGCAACTAACTGAGAACACCTGAGCGTCCATGGAACTTGGCATTCGGTGCCAGCAAAGGCCCTTTGCGCCTCTCTGGCTTTGCAGCATCTCACAGGTGTATTCACATAGTCTCCTGATATCTGGACCTTCTCAATTTGCATTGACAGTCCTGACTTTTATTCTAGCTATTGTGGGTTACTGGTAATGTTCTGTGGGAATAACCCAGAGGGGCTAAAGTTAATGGGTTTATTGTTTTATATTGGCATTATACTAATTGATGTTAGTAATATAAGGCTTGAATAAATTTTTTGGCAAGAAATATGAGTGACTAAGTCATTCAGCTCCAAAGAGGAATAACTCAGAAGTGACTCCATAGACAGGCTGTCCTTGAAGGAGGGGAATCTGTCTGGCTGAGAGGTACCTCATCTGTCTGTCTGTTTCTGGAATCTGTATAAGGATGGGAGGACTTAATTTCATCCCATGTCAGAGCCACTGGGGTGAATTCTGTCTGATGGGCATACTTACAGCTAATACCCATATCCACAGGAAATGACTTTTTTCATTGTAACACTGACTGGCCTGGGTGTATGTTAAGCTAAGAGACAAGATGGCCACAGAATGACTTTCTTGAATCCCTTGTTCCCATTTGGTTGCCTTCAAATAGGGGATTTTGGGGCGCCTGGGTGGCTCAGTCAGTTAAGTGTCTGACTTCGGCTCAGGTCATGATCTCGCTGTCTATGGGTTTGAACCCCACATCAGGCTCTGTGCTGATAGCTCAGAGCCTGGAACCTGTTTCAGATTCTGTGTCTCCCTCTCTCTCTGCCCCTCCCCTGTTCGTGCTCTGTCGCTGTCTTTGTCTCTGTCTCTGTCTCTCTCAAAAATTATTAACATTAAAAAAATTTAACAAGTAGGGGGGTTTGGTTTGATTCTCTTAGCGTATCAAGAAAGCCGTTTAGTTCACTTAGTGAAGCTCCAACTTTTCAGGAGAAAAAAGTGTTAACAGGGGTACTCTGGACTTCATTTATAGTTCTTTCTGAACTTTTGCCTAGGAAGATGGGAAATACTCCTATTCCACCCCCCTCCCAAAATCCATTAGGACATATTTTATTTTATTTTTTAAAGTTTATGTATTTATTGTGAGAGAAAGAGAGAGCGTGAGCCAGTGGGGAAGGGGCAGAGAGAGGGAAAGACAGAATCCCAAGCAGGCTCTGCACTGGAGAGCTTGATGCGGGGCTGAACTCAAGAAAGGTGAGATTGTGACCTGAGCCAAAAGTTGGATCCTTTACCGACTGAGCCACCCAGGTGCCCCAGGACATATTTTAAATAAACAGTACAGAAGAAAAGCCTATTTTGCGGGAGGGAGAGATAGGAGACAGAGGTAAAGGAAAGTTAATTCAAACCTTAAATCTGCCTCCAGCCTTGCCAGCTGCACCCCTACCACCTCTGCCCTCCCCACTTCTTCCTCCTGTGTCTGCACCACCACCTGCACCACCACATGAAGGGCTTGAGTAGCCAGCTCCTACACAAGCCCTGTGCCTCCTACCCTCACTGTCAAGGAGCACAAAACACCCCAAACTTTTGTGCTACCTCCTTACGAGGTTCAAATTAAAGCACCTCCCAATTCAACATGAAGGGGCCCAGGGGCTCCTCTGGACTTTAAACTGTCTATTTCAGATTTCCTCACAACAGTGCCCAACGGGCCACAAATCGATGACTTTTTAGTGGACGCAGCTAAATAATTTGGTATTAACGCTAATTTCAGTTTGTTGGCTTAACTTAAAGAGGCATGTCTTTAGAGTGATCAGCAGCAAACTTAATACTTATTCTACCAAGGTTTACGCAAAATCAAATAAGCTCGTATTATCTCTGTTGCGGTTTGTCAACAAAAAGAGGACTGAAAATGATGGCTAATTTTGTCTGTTTCACAAAGTTTTCATGTGTGATTGTTAAGAACAAGTAGGTTGAGTAAATAAAAAGGTTTATAGCTTTTACAATCTTTGATAACCTGAAACTGAAGTTTTGCTAAGTTAGATGATAAAGTGGGTTATATTCATTAAATATCTAAGTCTTTTCCAAATAAGATAGAATACTAGGGCATTGATTACTAAATACAGGTTTATCTGCTTTGGCTTTTCTTTCTTTCTTTTTTTTGCTTTGATTTCTTATTACAAAGAAACTAAAGATAAATTTAGGTCTGCTAGTAAGCACGTCTTATGTTTTATTGAAAGTTGTACTATATAAAAGAAACCCAACATTTCTAAAAATTATGAAAAGTATGCATAAATTTCCAACCTAAAGAATGTAACAATAGCTGACTGCTTAGTTTTTACTAGAAACTGAGGTTTCTAAGAATTAAAATTCTGGTAAATGTAACTGATATTATAGAAATGATAAGGAAATCAACACTGTAGGCAAGGAAAGAAAGCTATGTTTTTTATAAGAAAGGTATGAGAAATGAAAATATATTTCTGTTGAAGGAAGAGAAAATAATTTTGTCCTAAAATGAGACTGGTTATTTTGAGAGAGAAAGCTTAGGGCAAAATCTAAATTAAAAAAATTTTTAGAAAGCTTGTGGAAAAAGAATCTTTAGAAAAGAATTTTATGTGTGTTAAGGACTAAGATTGAAATAAATGAATTTTTAAAAGTACACTGGTATAAGATTAAAATTTGGCTTTTCTCTCTGTTAAAAAGACAAAGTTTTCTTAGAATGTTGTTCTCCTTTTTTGCAAGAACTTGTAAACAAAGGTATTTTTTTTTATCTGCCCAGGATAACAAAGTTTCAATGTTTTGTCTTTATCAGGTCTTTGATTCCTTAATAAGGTTAAATCTCCTCAAAATTAAAGAGCTAAGTTTTGTTGACAGCTATGTACATCTAGCAATTGCACTACAAGAGATTTGTGCAAAGGATGCAAAAATACTAATTCAAAGGGATACATACACCCAGATGTTCATAGCAGCATTATCCAAACTGTCCCACATGTCTGTGGACTGATGAATGGATAAAGAAAATGTGGTGTGTGTGTGTATGTGTGTGTGTGTGTGTGTGTGTGTGTGTGTAATGGAATATTACTCAGCCATAAAAAGGAATGTTTTTGCCTTCAGAAGCTCTTATTGCCACCTCACTTAAATAGATCATTAAGTTTTGAGTTTTGTGATGATCTGTGATCCTATTTAGGCATGGGCATTAAAACCTTGTTTTGTTGTTTTTTTTTTTTTTAACAAACTTCCCAAGACTCAAATTCTAAATAAAGTCCTTTTTGACTAATTAAGCTGGCTTATTTGATTTGTTACATGGAAAACATTATCAAACAAATGATGATAGACCTTCTTAGGTTATATTGTATGTGTAAATGCTATAGTTAACTGTTCCAGAAAGCACATAAAATTCTTAAAGTTTTAATATGTCCTGTTATAATGTCATCACATGTAATTCTAATTATTAAAATGTTGTGTGTCACAGAAATAACTAGAATTCTTTGTCAATTGCCTTATAATGAGCTGTCATCAGGTTTTTAACCAGGTCATTTTTCCAGTTTTTGTCCTTTATAGTTATTGTTCTGATGCTCTTGAAAATGTGTTTCATCTTCAAGGAGATTAATGAAAAGGACCGTTTGTTTGTTTGTCTTTACAAATACAGATTTCTGATATCTTCTTTTTAAAATATTTTTATTTATTTTTCGGAGAGAGAGACAGAGCACAAGCAGGGGAGGGGCAGAGAGAGAGAGGGAGACACAGAATCTGAAGCAGACCCCAGGCTCTGAGCTGTCAGCACAGAATCTGACGCAGGGCTTGAACCCATGAACTGTAAGATCATGACCTGAGCCGAATGTTTAACCAACTGAGCTACCCAGGCGCCCCTATCTTTAAGATCATGACTAAATTGGGTAAGAATTTCCAGAACTAATGGGAAAACCACATTCAGACAGAATAAGAATTAGTAGCATGGGACCAAATGAATTAAGAAAGATGATATAGTTTTTATGACTCTTGTTTAAAACATTGCTGGTTCTCTAATTTTTACTCTTCCAGATTTAAGAGGAAACTTTTTCTCTTAAAATATCCATAACTTCCAGAAATATGATAAAATATTCCTGTGTGAACAAATTGAAGCATTTATCTTTTCTCCCTACCTGAACCCTCCAGAATCCAGATACTCTCAGTGAGTATTCTTTCTTTCATGTAACAGGACACCATTGGAAACTTTGGTTATTTTACCAAGGCTTTGACTAGAGTGTTATATTTGAGAGAGACATACATTGGCACAGATATGACCAGACAGCTTTAAGGAATTAAGGTTCACTTTATGGAGTCAATAGAACCCCCTGGAAATGTTGGCCTAGATACCTTGCTTATAGAGTTCCCAGCAGCCTTACCAGGTAAGTGAAGACTGTCACTTCCTGGCAGGTGCAAGAACTTCAGGATATGTTGGGGAGCTTGAGAAGAGGAATACACCCAAATCTACAGGTATTACAGGCAAATCTGATGGCAGGTATCTGGCTTGGCTTCAATCTAAAATTCCTCAATTCCTTTTAAAAAGTTCCAGCAAAAAAAAAAAAAAAAAAAAAAAAAAAAAAAATAATTCTAGCAAAGCAGATTTAAAAACAAACTAAAACCTACATGGTCAGTTACTATTCTTGCTGGCTTATGTAAATAATTAGGCCACGTTTGTTAAAACTGTACTTCTTTTAGAAATTAGTTTTAATTTGGCTATCCTTGACAAAAGTGAGGGTAACTTTAGAGAGACAGATTACATTTCAGAAACACACCCCTTTGAATATTAGATTCTAGTTCTGGGCATGTTTGTTTTTTAAATGTCTTTAAATGTTTGTTATTTGCCTATAAAACTGGACTGGATCCTAAATTGTTCTGGTTTCCGCAAATATCTGGTTATGACTCTCCAAACCAAGGCTTCCAATTTTCTTTCATTTTCTTGACTTGGAATCCTTCAGAACTAAAGCTAAAAAGGTTCTTTTTCCCAAAGCCCTGCAAACTAAAGCTGGACAACTTGAGGTCAACTTCAGAGAAACTGCCACAATGGCCCATGTTTACACAATCTTCATGCCTGTTACTCTGTGGGGATAATAAAAGTCCCCCAAGGACATACGATTATTTAAACAGCTGAACAACGGGACAGGCTCCCCGACAATTGTGTAAGGCTGATATCATCAAGGTCCAGATCAGAATAGGTCTGCCGATTGCCAAAATAGTCAGTTTGGTTGGTTGTTTCCTTGATAGGACTAACCAGGGGTAACAACAATGCTATCATGCAAAATGTGACAGCCACTGTGTCCGCGGTAGTGACCCAAGACAGGACAAGATTCTAAGCTCATACAAAAATCATTAGATTCTCTGGCTTCAATAGTCTTAGACCACGGATTCACTTTGGATGGTACACTAGCTAAACAAAGAGGAATATGTGCTATTACAAATATATTTGGTTGTACGGGATGCCTGGGTGGCTCAGTCTGTTAAGAGGCCGACTTTGGCTCAGGTCATGATCTCATGGTCCGTGAGTTCGAGCCCTGCTTCGGGCTCTGTGCTGATAGCTCAGAGCCTGGAGCCTGCTTCTGTTTCTGTGTCTCCCTCTCTCTCTGACCCTCCCCCATTTGTGCTCTGTCTCTCTCTGCCTTTCAAAAATGAATAAATGTTAAACAAATTTTTTTAAATAAAAAAAGCAAATATAGTTGGTGGTCTCTTCATTAATGTTTCTGGAGAGGTGGAACAAAGGGCAGACATCATCTTCCAACGGGCTATATGGCTACGTAATTTTAACAACCCCACCACTCAAACCATCTGGGACTCTATTAATGGTACCTGCCAAACACTACTTGTTTCTTGCCTTTCCTTGGGCTCTCAGAGATCATTTTATTGCTGTTACTTTTGGGGCCCTGTCTCCTTAACCTTCTGGTACAGTTTGTGTCTTCCAGGTTTCAACAATTCCCAGTCAAGGGAGTCCACCTATACTAATACAGGAGGATCCGAGCCCCTAGAAATCATTAGAACAGTTAGGGAGAGATTTTTACACCTCCAAGTAGGAGAGGGACAACAGCTCCTGCTCAGTAGGAAGCACTTTCAGAAGATGAGACCTTTGTCCCCTTCCCCTTAGAAATAAGGAGGGTAAAATCTCTCAGGGGGGAATGAGACAGAGCAGGGACTGGATTCAGGTCCCCTAGACCCAGATCACAAAATCCAGTATTCCTTGGATAATAAGGAAAAAAAAAAAAAAAAGCCCAAACTCTATGCCTCCTGAGTAGCACACCTTTCAGGGAAGTGGAGAGAGGATACCTACTACAAAGACTGGCGAAGACAAGACCAAACCAGTTTGCACAGAGGTCGACCCCAGCGCTGA
>NW_024421548.1:0-4179 GCF_014898765.1 Herpailurus yagouaroundi | reverse complement strand
AGGACACAGAACAAGATGGAGTCGGCTGGCGTAGGCCCGCCCTTTCATTCCCCCCTTGTCATGTAGCTTAGGGACCCAATCATGGGACCGGCTGCATTTATGGTGACAAGGGGAACAGAGTTTGGAGGTTTACGCAAAGTTCTGGGAACCAAGTGTCCCTGGGGTGGCTCTGGGACGTCTGATTAAGTATTGTCCCCAAGCTGGTGTCTGTGATCTGCCAGGTGATGTTTTGGGGGGTGTGGGGACTCCTGGCAGCATGAGCAATGACAAGCAGAGTTAACAGAGTTACCAATATTAGGTAGGTCAAATGCGCTGTAGCTTGAGCTTGAGCGGGTTGTGTTGGTCCCGACTGATGGCCCATCGCGTGACAACGTCCTTCCGGATCGAGGAGGGGTCCGCTGGCTGAGCGTGGGTGTGATGGACCCAGGTCGCGATGCCGTCTACCTTAGAGTGGTGGGGGTTGTCAACACCACGATGTAGGGTCCCTTCCAGCGCGGCTCGAGAGTCTCTTGGTGGTGCCTCTTGACGTAGACCCAGTCTCCCGGCCTGTACTGATGAGGTGTCGCGATCGGGCCAGCCTCGTAGATGGCACAGAGGCGCGGCCAAATGTCCTCCTGCGCCCTCTGGAGCCCGCTCAAGGAAAGAAAAAGTCTTGATCTTTAAACTCAGCAATAAGTTCAGCTCGAAGGCTGGGAATAACAGGGGGTGGCCTGCCAAACATGATCTCGTAGGGAGTAAAACCCAGAGTGTAAGGAGTGTTTCTAACCCGGTAAAGGGCGTACGGTAGGAGAGTCACCCAGTCCCCGCCAGTCTCCATGGTTAATTTGGTAAGGGTCTCTTTTAGGGTTCTATTCATTCTTTCTACCTGTCCTGAGCTCTGGGGCCTATAAGCACAATGTAATTTCCAGTTTGCCCCCACTGCCTTGGCTACTGCCTGTGTTTTACCTGCGAGATAATAGCTGGTCCATTGTCTGATCCTACCATGGCAGGAAAACCATACCTGAGTAAGATGTCTTCTAGTAGCTTCTTAGCCACCGTCTGAGCCGTTTCATGCTTGGTTGGGTATGCCTCCACCCAGCCAGAGAAGGTGTCTGTAAATACCAGGTCCTCGTGTAGTGCCTCGTCGAAGATGGTGGGTGAATTTTTGAATCTCTGAGGTAGCCGTGTCCAGGTGAGTTGCCCATTGTAGCCCTCCTCCGGATCATGCCACTCAAAGGCGAACAAGGGTTGGCTCTGGGGTGCCAACGGCAGACTGAAGAAGGCGTCCTTTAAATCTAGTACAGTATACCAGACCCTGGAGGGTGCCAAGGAGCTCAAGAGAGTATATGGGTTGGGAACAGTTGGGTGTATGTCCATGACCCTCTTATTTACTTCCCGGAGGTCTTGTACCAGTCGGTAGTCATTTGTGTGAGGCTTTTTGACCGGCAGTAAGGGGGTGTTCTAGGCAGACTGGCAAGGAACTAGTACCCCTAGGCTTCGTAGTCTCCAGATGTGTGGCTGGATCCCCTTCCAGGCCTCCTGAGACATGGGGTATTGTTTGATCCTTACCGGACTCTCTCCTGGCTTGAGCTCTACCAGGACTGGGGTCCTGTCAGCGGCTAGTCCCATCCCCCCTGTCTCTGCCCAAACCGAGGGGAATTCTTGTAGCCATCTGTCTATATTATTCTCTCTCGGGAGCGCCTCCTGGTGGAGGAGGTATTCATCCTCCAGTTTCATGGTCAGGACCTGGATGGGGTGGCCTTTGCCATCGGTGACCTGAGGCCCCCCTTGTCTGAAAGTTATCTGAGCTCCAATCTTGGTCAGTAAGTCATGTCCTAACAGCGGGTAGGGGCATTCTGGTATTACCATAAAGGAGTGGGATACCCGGCCCGTTCCCAAATCTACTGTTCTTCGGGTAGTCCATGAATACTGGCTCATACCAGTTGCCCCTTGTACCCAGGACTTCTTGCTGGCTAGTTTTCCTTGTGGGGTGCGGAGGACCGAATGTTGTGCTCCAGTGTCGACAAGGAAGTCAATAGGGGTCCCCTCCACTTTAAGAGTTACCCTGGGTTCGGGGAGAGGGTCCGAACCCTGACTCCCCTAATCACTTAGTTCATCCAGCTCTAGGACTTTTACTCGATCAGTCTTGCTTCCGTTCCCGCCAGCTCTTTTTGGACAATCCCAGGCCCAATGCGCTATCTCCTTGCAGTATGCGCACTGATCCTTCTGCAGCCTCTGCTTCCCCCCCTTGGTGCTTTTACCTTTTCTTGTATCGTCTGCCAGCTGCCGGAGACGGCGGTCTCATTCCTCGGGGAAGTCAGCAGTGGTAGCTAGTAGTATTCTGGCCAGGTCTCGAGTCTGCTTACTGCTGGCAGCCGCCATGGCGCGAGCCTGCTTGTCCTCAGGAGGCTCCCGGTTATTATATACCTTTTCGGCTACCACCAGTAAGTCCTGCAGACTTTTTTTCTCCTAGTCTATCTATTTTCTGTAATTTTCTCCTAATGTCTATGGCTGATTGGTTTACAAAGGCCATGAGAACAGCTGCCTTGCTTTCCGGAGCCTCTGGATCCATGGGGGTATAGGTACGGAATGCCTCCATGATCCGTTCTAAAAAGGCAGCCGGAGATTCATCTTTTCCCTCTTGTACATTTCCTACCTTGGCCAAATTGGTTGGCTTTCTAGCAGCCATTCGGAGACCCCCCATTAGAGTCTGGCGGTAGACCCGGAGCCTCTCCTTACCTTCTGCCGTGTTGAAATCCCACTGGGGCCGAGTTAGGGGGAAGGAGGCATCTATCTGAGCCTGGCTGGTGGTGGGATTTCCGTCTGCGCCTGGAACTAGTTTTCGGGCCACTGAGGATTCTTTCTCTTTCTTCAGTCGTGAACAGGACCTGCAAAAGCTGCTGGCAATCATCCCACGTGGGCTGATGGGTAAAAAGAACAGAGTCTAATAAATCAATAAGCCCTGCCGGTTTCTCAGAAAACTTAGGATTCTGAGCTTTCCAATTGTAGAGGTCACTAGTGGCGAAAGGCCAATAGTGATGGGGCTGATTCCCCTCCGCGTCTGGGGGTCCGGTGGCTCGCAGGGGCAGAATAGTGGAGTCGGCGGTGGAGGCAGATTGCCCCCTCTGAGCCTTTTGTCTGGTAAAAGGCGGGCTTCCCCCTGGAGCGTTTCCGCCTCCCGCTCTCGGAACGGCGTCTGCCTCCCCCGGAGGGGGAGGATGGTGTTCTTCCGGCATCCTAGAGGGGTTATACGGGGGAGGAAAAATTAATTCTTCTTCAGTACCCCCCCTGTAGGACAGGGTAGAGGGGTGCTGAAGGCTGGGTAAGACTTTTCCTCTTCTCTGTCTCCTGCAAAGTAAGAATGGGTTTTGGCTCCGGAGGGAGCAGGGTTAGGAAGGGCTTAAGCCAAGAGGGTGGGTCTTCTACAAGGTCCTGCCAAGTGATAATGTAAGGGAGCTGATCAAGATGGCCCGCCTTAGGCTGAGAGATGATACTCCTGACTCGGTGGATGGTAGGGAGGTCGAAGGTCCCCTCTGGTGGCCATCCGACATTGAAAGTTGGCCACTTGCTAGAACAAAAAAACTGCAACCGACCCTTTCGGACTTCCACACTGAGGTTGTTAGCTCTTCCCCTCACATCCTTAAAGTGATCAATCATAATACTTAGAGGAGTAGTCTGAGTCTGTCCCATAACGTCCGTCCAGTAAGTCCACAGAGCAAAACAGAGAAACACAAAAACAGACAAACAGAGGGCCCCTAGAAAGTCTTCCAACTCCCTGGAAGCAAAACTGCAAGCTAGCTTAGACCTTTGAGGGGATTCCACGTCCCTCCAAAACCGATGAGGGGATTCCACGTCCCTCCAAAACCGATGAGGGGATTCCACGTCCCTCGCCGAGCGACCTGCCTCGTCTCAGACCTTTGAGGGGATTCCACGTCCCTCCAGAAGGGAGAATCAGAACGTCTTCCGAAACTCCCGGCCCGTGGTCCTCCAGTGCGTCCACTTAGACCGCGTCGGGCACTACCAGAATTCCAGAAATGAGCTCACACAGAAAAGACAGAACAGACAGACACTAACCGTGGCCAGTCAGGCTCTCCGGGTCGGGGGTCCCTCGGGGTTCTTGGGGATCCCGGGCCGAGCCCCCAAATGTTATGCCCAGAATTCGTAATCCCCAAAGACCACTAGGGAGCCGAGTCCGATGCA
>NW_024421547.1:0-6440 GCF_014898765.1 Herpailurus yagouaroundi | reverse complement strand
CAGCGCAGAAACAAACCCACAATTATATGGTCAAACTAACCTTTGACGAGTGAATCAAGAATATGTAATGGGGATAAGACAGTCTCTTCAACAAACAGTTTTGGGAAAATTGGACAGCTACATGCAAAAGAATGAATCTGGACCACTTTCTTACACCATACACAAAAATAAACGCCAAATGGATTAAAATCCTAAATGTGAGACCTAAAATCATAAAAATCCTACAAGAGAGCACAGACAGTAACTTCTCTGACACTGGATGTGGCAACAACATTGTTCTAGATATGTTTCCTTTAACAAGGGAAACAAAAGCAAAAATAAACTATTGGAACTACTTCAAAATAAAAAGTTTCTGCACAGCAAAGGAAACCATCAACAAAACTAAAAGACAACCTACAGAATGGGAGAAGATATTTGCAAATGACATGTCCAATAAAGGATTAATATCCTAAATATATAAAGAATATGTAAAACTCAACACCTCAAAAATGAATAATCCAACTGAAGAATGGGCAGAAGTCATGAATGGACATTTTTCCAGAGAAGACACACAGATGGTTGACAGATACATGAATGGTGCTCAACGTCACTCATAATCAGGGAAATATAAATCAAAACCACAATGAGATATCACCTCACACTTGTCAGAATGGCTAAAATCAAAAGCACAAGAAACAAAAGGGTTGATGAGGACTGGGGGGAAAAAAAAGGAACCCTTCTATACTCTTGGTGGAAATACAAACTGGTACAGCTACTGTGGAAAGCAGTGTAGAGTTCTTCAAAATACTTAAAAATCAAATTACTGCATGATTCAGTAATTCTACTAGAGTATTTACCCAAATAAAATGAAAATACTTATTTGAAAAGATATATGTCCCCTTATGTTTATTGCAGCATTATTTACAATAGGCAAATTATAGAAGCAGCCAAGCATCCCTTGATAGATGAATGGATAAGGAAAATGTGACATATGTACACAACAAAATATTACTGAGCCATAAAAAAGAATGAAATCTTGCCATTTGCAACAACGTGGATGGATCCAGAGGACATAATGATAAGTGAAATAAGTCAGAGAAGCACAAATACCATATGATTTCACTCATATGTGAAATTGAAGAAAAAAAACAAATGAACAAAGACCGGAAACTAGTATAATACTGCAACTGTATAACTGTATAACTCTCAACTCTGCAGTGAACCAAAACTGTTCTGAGAAAAATAAAGTTTTAAAAAATAAAACACAAAATAAAATAGAATTTTTCTTTTGAAACATATCTGTTAGCACCAAAAACGTTCTAAATTGTTGCCTTAAAATAACATAAAATATACAAACCAAACTTTTTAAAATCAGTTATCACAGAGATATTTTTATTACCAGACAATTCAGTCAGCATCTCAGTCTCAATCTAAGAACCAACTAGGTTTTTACAAATCTGATGGACTATCTTCAATCTTGACTCTTCAAAGTCAACTACAGAACAGAAAGATTCCCAGTTTTCCCAAGATTGCACCCACCCCATCCTACCCTCAGGTCATGACCTTACATTAATCCATAATTTTTAAAAGACTTTCAATGAGCTGGTGGTCTTGGCTATGCTGAAAATATCTGATAACTTACTGAGTGCTAGACTTGAATGTAGTATATGTTTAATACGCAGTCACTCCACCTCATTTTTATCTTATTTTCATTATTAAATTAAGTTGCCTGGCTTGATGATTTTGTCTAAGATTTCTGTGAGTCTCATGGAACAATTTCAAGATTATACATTAGGCAGAGTTTTAGCTTCAAGAAATATACACACAAAAAAAGCATTGGATTTTTCCTTTCAGGGATATTATTTAGGTTCAGAAGGAGTAGAGGTGGGCTAGGAAAGAAGCCTTTTTAAGATTCATTCCTTTTGTGATGGGTCAAAAGGATGTATAGAGACTAAGTCAGAACTGAGAAAAGCAGTTCATCCTGTCCTGTTTCTGCCATTAAATGTATCAGAGTGACCAAAAAGATGTCATTCAGCACTATTAACTTCCCCAGGAAGTATTAAATAGATCTTTGAATGTCATATCTCAGTACACCAGGATATAAAGAAATGAATGAAACATAACTTAGGAAACAGATGCTGCTGGATGAGTGAGAGAATATGATAAAATCAGAGGAAGACAGAATCACAGTTGTGGACCACATTTGCCCCAAAATCTCATGAGTAAAATAGAGCATCTCTGATACTGGATTTCTTACAATTGCAACAAGTAGAAAAGGTTTTTTTAAATCTCTGCCTCACCAGAGGCTTACATTTCAGATGAAGATCTCATTACCTTGTAATGTATCCTCTCCACCCTTATTCCCTACAAAACAACACCAAGAGAATATAAATGATCTACATGTAGTACTGTGCACTTTATTTGGCACTTTATGCACAGATTAATCTTCATAAACCACACAGATGGTTATTACATAAACAAAAACAGTATATGCAGATTTGATTACCCTTGCCTCCACTTTCTTTTATTGATTACCTCTGATCAATTATTACCAACCTTAAATGGATAAACTGTTCTCTACGTGCCACATAAAAATATCAGATAAATATCAAAGAAGAGACACAATTTAAGCAAACATCCGAGTCACAGAGAAAAGTCCAATAAGTGTTATAGGCATGAGTGATGGACACAGGGGAAAGGCAGGGCCGGGGGCAGAATTGCAGTAATGAGACAGGGAAGCAAAAACCAAGCTGCTAAAGGGAACATGGTACAGCAGTTCATGACTCAAAAGAATAATACCTCAGGCGTCCCTGTAACATAATCAGCATCCTGACCTCCTTATGATCTATCTAACCATCTCAACATCAAAAATTTTCCAGCTGTATCTTTCCACTTTCATCTTTCACCAGCATGTTCTCAATCCCAAATTGTCACAGAAGGAAATACACAAAACCTCTTTCTTGAAATGAAACCTCTTTATTTGTTGTGATAACTCCAGAGCCAAAAATAGTGCCAGGCACACAGTGCCTGTGTTGATGAGGCACACAGTGCCTCAATATCTGTGTTGAATGAATGATTTATGACTCACTCAAGCATCCATATAGTATGTGCATCCTACAGTCAATCATATGCAAATCTATTTTAAATGGAGATATGAATAGGGTAGCTTATGTGGATGACAATGTTAACAATACCTTTCATTGAGGGACTTACAATCTAGATGGAGGGAAGTATAATCCTATAACAAGATAAACCATGCAACTCAGCATGTGATATCTGTTGTAATAAATAGTATGCCCTTTATATATTTATAGGAGAAAACCATCACAAATAGATACATCTATGGAGGAAATCTTTATGAAAAAAATAATAATAGCAATAGTTATTCAGTTTTTAAGCAAGCACTTAACGTATATTATCTAATTCAAAACATTTTTAACTACCTTATGGAGTATGTATTTTTAGTATGTCCATTACACTGATGAGAAAGTTAGGGGTCAGGTAAGTGAAGGAGATTTCCTCATGTCACATAGCTGGCAAATGTGGACCTGCCCCTGGAGCCCATGCTTTTAATGACTATGCTGTACATAAAGGAGTATAGACATATTTTTATTTTTATTAATAATGATTATAGGTTCTAATACATATTGAGTGCTTCCCCATGTGTAAGGTCCTGCACTTAATGCTTTACATAGATTATTTAATCCACACAATTTTACAAGACAGGCTCAATCATGATTTCCACTTACTAGAGGAAGCAACTGAAAGTTAGAAAAGTTCAGTAATCTGCCCAAGTTTCATAGGCAGTGATGAAACCAGGTACTAGGTGAGCCAGACTACCTCGAGAGCCTACACACCTAACCACTATACAATAGAGACCAGTCTTTTGTGGTAGGCAGCTTCAGAGATTAAACTGTGAAGGGGCAAAGAATATAGTACTATGTGAGCAGTTAAACCAAATGTATTTTCTATCCCTTTAAAGAAATGTGAACTCTCTAAAACTTCTGTTTGAATGGATACTGTCCCCTGAAATTGAAAGAAAATGATTTTCAGCTGTTCAACAGAGATCTATTTGATATGGATTAATTATGGTAAAGAGATTGTCACTGTATATAGGTCTGAAATCTGGTCCAGGGCAGTAAGCACAAGTTTCTTCATAGAGTAATTGTAAGGTACATGTCAGCTAAAGAAATAAATGTTCCTCTCATGACATGTACAAGCACAGTCATATCAAAAATAAAATATTACAGTGAGGAGACCAAATTACACTGTCTGATCAGCATAGAAAGTGCATTAAAAGGTTTTGCTCTTGTGTAGTATGTCTTGTACCATTGATAAAATCACTAACTCACAAAGCCTCTCTCCCTCGTTTGTCTCATCTGTCAATGAAGATAATAATACCTACGCCTCAGAGTTGATGCTAGGATTTAAATGAGATAATATTTCTTAGGTGCTTCATACAGTACCTGGCACAGAGCAAACACCTGTAAATGGTATGTACCAATATGTATAATTGATATTATTATAATCCAACACAATCATTAGTGATAATAATCCTATAATCAATTATCATGCATATCACAAAAACAAGAGGTCCTACCATTTGAGGGAAGAAAGGCCGAAGAAAATGATTCCGATGGAATAGAGGGAATCACAGGCAGTATAAAGAGGTAAGAGAATAAAGGAATTTAATTCAGAAGAAAAGAAACAATCACCAGTTAAAAACAGTGTGAGATTTGGCCCATGGAAGGTAAATATGCACCTTGTGAAAGATTATTAGGATACAATATTTAAGGGAATATTCAGACACCAGCTGCAGATTCTTACTGCCACTCATGCAAGGAAGAACTAAATCATGATGGTGGGGAAGGATGTGCTGGTGTAGGGACAAGAGGTAAATGTACTTTATGCTCAATATTGCTGTTAATTTAAAACTACTAAAAAATACAAAGAGTCCAGATATTCAGATGTTATGCAAACCTTATTGGAGGATATACTTTTTTTTTTTTAGCAGAGATGGTCAGGATTTTCTAAAAAAGATCAGGTGGAGAACCAAACAGCATTTAAAATCTTAGTATGTTCTTCCTCCTACCCACTACATATTCTAAAAAGTAATTTGTGATTTTGTATGATCTTAATCTATCTGTTTATTTAATGGAATTTTATGCCTTTTAGATTTTGCAAGTGTTCTTTTGAAGTCTATTCTTATAGGTCTTCCCATCTAATTTGGAAATTTTCAGACACTGATGCCTCAATATCTCAACACATCAATAAAGGATTACATATTATACCAAAGTAGCTGCAACTCTCAGTCTCTCCTATTAATTACTTGGTTTTATATGTACAGTGATCTGAGCTACAAGAAAAGTTTCTCCCAGATGCCTCTATCCATGTTATGAGGATGAGCCCAAACTGTCCCAGAGATTTTGACAAAACTCATAAAGCTTATATTTTGATTTTTCAGCCTCATCTTTCAAGGTTGATACAAAAGCAAAGAATTCTTGGTTCCTCCAGATAATAATATTGTATCTAACTCCTCTGTGAATCAGTAGCAATGGTTTAAGATAAGGGCTCCATAAGTCTTGTCAAACTCTCTAAGACAGTTTGGGTCCATTTCAATAATGAGGGAATGAGAAAATCTTGGAAGGAATGTAGAACATAGGTCTCCAGTCTTCAAAGACCTGACTAGCAAACAACAGTTGGGAGCACAAATAAAGCTTTTCAAGTCTACTTGATGCAGAAAAAGCACTTGGAAAAGTAAACACCCATTCACAATAAACACCTTCAACAAGGTAGGTTTACAGGGAACATATCCTAATAAAGGTGATATATGAGGGGACCTGGGTGGCTGAGTTGGTTAAGCAACTGACTTGATTTCCACTCAGGTCATGTTATCAATCGTGAGACTAAATCCCACGTTGGGCTCTGCACTAGGCATGGAGCCTGCTTAAGATACTTTCTCCTCCAGCCCCTCCCCCCATTCACAGGGTATCTCTCTTTCTCTCTCTCTTTCCCAAAAAAAAAAAAAAAATGATCACGTAACATCATCCTTGGTGGTGAAAACCTGAGTTTTTACCCTAGGGCCAGGAATAAGACAAGGATGTCCATTCTCACAACTTTTATTCAACATAATACTAGAAGTCCTAGCCACAGCAGCCAGACAAGAAGAAAAAAAAATAAAGACATCCAAATTGGTAAGGAGGAAGTAAAACTTTCACTACTTACACATGACACGATACTATATACAGAAAACGCTAAAGATCCCACCAAAAACTACTAGACCTGATAAATGAATTCAGTAAGGTCAAAGGATACAAAATTAATATACAGCAATTTGTTGCATTTCTATACACTAATAATGACGTAAGCAGAAAAGGAAACTAAGAAGACAATCCCAATGACAACTACACCAACAAGAATAAAATACCTAGGAATAAATTGAACCAAGGAGGTGAAAGACC
>NW_024421546.1:0-1914 GCF_014898765.1 Herpailurus yagouaroundi | reverse complement strand
TTCTACCAGACGTTTAAAGCAGAGATAATACCTATCCTTCTCAAGCTATTCCAAGAAATAGAAAGGGAAGGAAAACTTCCAGACTCATTCTATGAAGCCAGTATTACTTTGATTCCTAAACCAGACAGAGACCCAGTAAAAAAAGAGAACTACAGGCCAATATCCCTGATGAATATGGATGCAAAAATTCTCAATAAGATACTAGCAAATCGAATTCAACGGCATATAAAAAGAATTATTCACCATGATCAAGTGGGATTCATTCCTGGGATGCAGGGCTGGTTCAACATTCGCAAATCAATCAACGTGATACATCACATTAACAAAAAAAAAAAAAGAGAAAAACCATATGATCCTGTCAATCGATGCAGAAAAGGCCTTTGACAAAATCCAGCACCCTTTCTTAATAAAAACCCTTGAGAAAGTCGGGATAGAAGGAACATACTTAAAGATCATAAAAGCCATTTATGAAAAGCCCACAGCTAACATCATCCTCAACGGGGAAAAACTGAGAGCTTTTTCCCTGAGATCAGGAACACGACAGGGATGCCCACTCTCACCGCTGTTGTTTAACATGGTGCTGGAAGTTCTAGCATCAGCAATCAGACAACAAAAGGAAATCAAAGGCATCAAAATTGGCAAAGATGAAGTCAAGCTTTCGCTTTTTGCAGATGACATGATATTATACATGGAAAATCCGATAGACTCCACCAAAAGTCTGCTAGAACTGATACATGAATTCAGCAAAGTTGCAGGATACAAAATCAATGTACAGAAATCAGTTGCATTCTTATACACTAACAATGAAGCAACAGAAAGACAAATAAAGAAACTGATCCCATTCACAATTGCACCAAGAAGCATAAAATACCTAGGAATAAATCTAACCAAAGATGTAAAGGATCTGTATGCTGAAAACTATTGAAAGCTTATGAAGGTAATTGAAGAAGATTTAAAGAAATGGAAAGACATTCCCTGCTCATGGATTGGAAGAATAAATATTGTCAAAATGTCAATACTACCCAAAGCTATCTACACATTCAATGCAATCCCAATCAAAATGGCACCAGCATTCTTCTCGAAACTAGAACAAGCAATCCTAAAATTCATATGGAACCACAAAAGGCCCCGAATAATCAAAGTAATTTTGAAGAAGAAGACCAAAGCAGGAGGCATCACAATCCCAGACTTTAGCCTCTACTACAAAGCTGTCATCATCAAGACAGCATGGTATTGGCACAAAAACAGACACATAGACCAATGGAACAGAATAGAAACCCCAGAACTAGACCCACAAACGTATGGCCAACTCATCTTCGACAAAGCAGGAAAGAACATCCAATGGAAAAAAGACAGTCTCTTTAACAAATGGTGCTGGGAGAACTGGACAGCAACATGCAGAAGGTTGAAACTAGACCACTTTCTCACACCATTCACAAAAATAAACTCAAAATGGATCAAGGACCTGCATGTGAGACAGGAAACCATCAAAACCTTAGAGGAGAAAGCAGGAAAAGACCTCTCTGACCTCAGCCGTAGCAATCCCTTACTCGACACATCCCCAAAGGCAAGGGAATTAAAAGCAAAAATGAATTACTGGGACCTTATGAAGATAAAAAGCTTCTGCACAGCAAAGGAAGCAACCAACAACACTAAAAGGCAACCAACGGAATGGGAAAAGATATTTGCAAATGACATATCGGACAAAGGGCTAGTATCCAAAATCTATAAAGAGCTCACCAAACTCCACACCCGAAAAGCAAATAACCCAGTGAAGAAATGGGCAGAAAACATGAATAGACACTTCTCTAAAGAAGACATCCGGATGGCCAACAGGCACATGAAAAGATGTTCAGCGTTGCTCCTTATCAGGGAAATACAAATCAAAACCACACTCAGGTATCACCTCACGCC